>NW_021632170.1:0-47384 GCF_004799145.2 Neltuma alba | reverse complement strand
AAATCAACCTTAATGAATGTTGCATCCCTTAATTATATTTTAGTCACCATTCCATCTTCGTTTTCACCTATGCAAGCATATCCCTTTGATTGTTTAGAGTACCTTATGAAGATACATTTCTTTTCTCTAAGACCCAATTTCCCATACTTGTGGGAGCTGTCATGGATATATGCCACTGACCCCCAAGGTCTTAGGATGCTTAGATTTGGTTTGCGTTTCGTCCATAACTCGTAAGTGTGGAATCGACTGATTTTGAGGGCACACAGTTAAGTATGAAGGTTGCCTTTAATAAAGCATCACCCCAATATGAAATTGGTAGGTTTGCTTGGGCCATCATAGACCGAACCATGTCCAGAAGAGTTCTATTTCTTCTTTCGGTAACTCTATTTTGTCGTGGAGTGCCAGGGATAGTCAGTTGTCTAATTATCCCTTTATCTTCACAGAGCTATTTGAACTATTCAAATAAATATTCACGACCTTAATCAGTACGTAATGCTTTAATTTTATTGTTTATTTGATTCTCTACCTCGTTATGTATCATCTAAAGCACTTAAGAGCTTTAGACTTATGCGAGATCAAATAGGCATGACCATATTGTGAAAAATTGTCAATGAAGCTAATAAAATACCAAGCTCTATGTCTTGCCCTCATACTCATTGGATCGCATATGTCGGAATGATAATAATTGCAATGGATTTTTAGCTCTTGTTCCCTTACCGAAAGGTTTTCTTGTTGCCTTACCAGCTAGACAATTTTCACATAGGGATATTTCCATATTCGGAATGGCACCTAATAACCCTTCTTTGGCTAATTTAATTATTCTATTTTGATTAATATGTCCTAGTCTGGCATGCTAGGTGTTTATATCAACATTACTTGAAGAAAAAACCAAGCATTCATTACTATTAAAATAACTAACAATATCCAAACAAAGAACTTTTTAAACAAGAAAGCTGAACCATAAAGAACTGAGTTGCTTAAAATGTCTACAAACTTTACCATGAAAGTTTACATCAAATCCAAACTCTAAAAGACATAAAATAGAAACCAAGTTCCTCGGATGTTGGGAGCGTAAAGTACATCATAGAGTATCAAGGCCTTCCCACCACACAAAGGAAATTTGCAGGTGCCTAAATCTTTAACCTTGATCCTTGCATTGTTCCTAACATAAAGCCACTTGCTTTATATGGTAATTGATGGTACTCAATAAAGGATCCTTGATCCCAGGTTATATGGTCTGTGAAGCCTGAGTCTATAATCCAAGAAGAAGAAACAAGTTCTGTTAGAAAAATAGTATTAGAAATGTATGAAATATGTCAATTCATATAATCTACTAATACCTTTTCACTCTCAACCTGTTTTAAATAGTCACATGCAAAATGGCCCATTCTCTAGCAGGCGAAGCATTAGACCTTGTTCAGGTCTAGCTTCTTCTTCCCACCTTTCTTTCCCTTCTTGAATTGCTTCTTTCCTTTTTGGGTTGAGGACCACCCTTCTTCCCTCTCTTTTAGAACTTCTTGCCCTTCTTGGAATCGAGTCTTGATTGGAAAGTGCCAGCATCCTCAGAGTAATAACCTTGTCCAGGGGTCTTATAAGCCTCTAAATGTTCATCCTCCAGCTCTAAGTGCTTAGCCACATCGTTAAAAGTAATGATGTTTTCATTATGGGTCAGATTAACCTTTATATACTCCTAGCTAGCAGGGAGCAATATGATAACAGCCTGTACTTGCTGTTCATCAGATAGAACATGTCCAGCTTACTTAAGTTCTATGATTGTGTTGGCCATCTCTCTCAAATATTACTTCATAGGATTGTTTGGCTTAAGTTTGTAGGTATCGAACTTAATCGTTAACCTCTGAAGTTTAGTGGTAGAAGTACCACCAAACTTATCCTTCAACGCTATCTACATAGCTTGTGCAGTTTTGTGCCTTTCAAACTGGCATATTATGTCATTAGCCATGGTACTCAGAAGCGTGATTCTTGCTATGCTGTTTTTCTTCTTTCAAACTAAGTAAGCCTCTTGGTCTCTCCTTTGTTGGGCCGTATTCCCAGCTTCAAGTTTGACCATTGTAGTGGTTAAAGGTTCAATGACATCTTGTTCCTCCAAGATGTATTGGACCTTTCGGTGCCATATGTCCCAGTTATCCCTGTTAAACTTTTCCCCTATATTAAGCTCAGCAATTATGTTCTTGGCTATCATTTTTAGTTCTGTGACAAATTTATCCCATATTATTCTATGTCCTCTCTAAAAGAGAGATATACCATAGAACATTTCAGTTATATAGCACAACGAAGTCTATAATGTCATGTACTTATATCATCCTTGATCAGAAAGTAATGACACTGCAAGATCTATGATCAAGAGCATACGTTTGTACCTCCCATCACACAAATACAGGCAATAATCACTATGTCCTATCAAGAATTCTATATAAGCACTTCAAAAATTGTGACTCTTAAAAGTCTTATCTTCTAAGAGCTCCCACTTATAGAAAGCATACATATATACTCACAGATAATCATATAAGAATAATTTAAGTAATTTCATTAAATGAAATAAGACACTTAGTCTGTTTACAATGCATGAAACCAAAAACTCAACATAAAAAATATTAATAAAGCAAATACAAATATTACATCATTTGATATGAACATGAAGGTAATCAAGCGTTGCTTTCCTCAATTTTCTAATTTTACGCATTTTGGTCATAAAGGAGGATACTAATTTTATAGCCCAAATCCAGTAAGACTTTCTTATGGGTCTGTCTTTAGGTCTGCCTCTAACCCTTATTGGTCTTATGTATTCCATTATGACTTTAAGGTAGAATTCGGTATTATTCTTATCAGCCATGTATTGGATGTAACTGGCAAGCACGCCATTGATGCCTTTTATGTTTGTTAGTTTGGTTGCATCTCTTTCAGTTATACTCATAGCTAAAGCAAAGGTACAGGGTTGATTCACCTCTTCTCCTTCCTTAACTTTGATTATATCGGGAAGATTAAGTGAATCTTTAAAGACCAAGTGAGGTTTGGCAAGAAGGGGTTCAATGGGGAAAAAGGTTTTCAACTCAAGTCCAAAATCCATTAACTCCTCCGGGTCTTCTTAAGGAACTTCTTCAGGGTCCTCCTCAGGATCCTCATCCTCATGTTCATATTCCGAAACTCCATCATCCATGTATGAGTATTCCAATGAACCATGTTCGACATTTTCAGTGCTACCAGAAACCTCTTGCTTCATTTTTACCTAAAACAAAATAATATAAATTATTTTGAATATTCTGGAATTTTTGTGTGTATAAAAATACCAGAAAATGCACTGAAATACTCACAAATAGATCCTTAATTGTTTCAAAAATTAGCAAATTATATATCAAAATGAAGACCTTGATTTTAGGGATTTTCAGAGACAAATTGCACCTCAAATGGAGCCCCGACATGCCTACATGCGCCCCAAGAAAAATAAATACCGAGAAAATAAAAAAAATCTAAATCCCAGTCACGCTATCGGCGCGTGAACTCCACGTGCCACTATACAGCCAGCCACCGGTGACACGAGCCATGCTTGCGAACTCCACGCGCCACCCCCTTCTAAATGGGGTAGGCCACATGTCTGGCATGTGTGCCACGTAGCAGCACGCGCCATATGGCGTTTCTGAGCCAAAAGAATTTTTTTAAAAATAATCAAAAATTATTATTATTGTTTTTTTGGGTATTAGACCGGGTTGGACTCAAACCAACCCGATTTAGTGGGCAGACCCAAGGATCCCCTTCTCTTTTTTCTTATTAAGAATTTTTTTTTTTAATAATGGATTTGGATTGGTGACCGATTGGGCTCAGTCCAGCTTTAGCCCAACTAGTTCCCTCCACCCCTTTAGTTTTTTACAAAAGGGCCAAAACGATGCCGTTTTGGCCCCGGAGGTTGTCTGCCGAGTCGCTTGACCTGATTTCTACAAGCGGGTCGGGTCGGACGGACTCGTTAGACCAAAAAAATTCTCTCCTCCATCCGATGTCCAAATTTTATGTACTTTATATCATTTTCTTTTTTTTTCATCCTCTACACAATAGGATAGGTTTTAGAGCCTAAAAACTTGATTTTAAGCAAACACAAACATGAAAAATAGTGTGACCAAAAAAAGGATAAAAAAAAGTGTTCATGGGGGCAGAGAAGAATCTAGCATCTCCAATCACAAATATAAGATACAGAACTATGATACTAAAAGTAAAATGAAGGATTTGTGTAATATTTATTGAAGCAAATCTCATAGCTGAATATGCATTGGAGCAGTAAGAAAAATAAAATGCAGGCTACATACACAGATAGAGTAAAGGAAAAACGCAGGCCACAGATAAAGCTATGATGCCAAAATGATTTTCGGGCATACCTCGAGTATTCCACGCCTTCAGATAGCCATGCGGAGGTTTGGTTATGGTAGTGAATTTGGATCAGTGTTACACAGTAAATGCACTCTTTTGTAGAGGGGGGAGAAGTCAAAACAAGAGGGAGGAGACAAAAACTCATTCATGCGAAAATGATGCACTCTGCTGTTTATTAACTTCATTTTTTTTAAAGTAAAATTGCCTTCTCACGGTTAAGAGATAACCGTCCCTCCTTTTTATTTTTATTTTTTTGCAATTTATAAAAATGGTGAAATTTCATACTGAAGACCTAAATTTCCTAAATTTATTTGCATCACAGTCCCAATACAAATAGGCTTGGGTCCAATCCACTAATGATGATTTGGCCCATTTTCCTACAGGCTAAAACATCTAGTTACCACTACCACTGAGGTATGAATAATTTATGATCTTTCACTTCCTAATCCACATGGTGTGAATTTCTAATTTTATATTTGTTATTGATTGGGAAGTCCAATAATCAAAGGATTCTTTTGATTGAAATCCTCAACATGCTATTGAACGTAGTGCCAAACCAAAGCGAGATAGCTTGAGATTGCTGGCTTTAGTTTTTATTGATATGAACAACACTGTTAAACTAAATATGAGTAGAGAGATTGTGGGGTGAGGTATTGAATTAACAATCTTCAAGAGAGATGTTGCTGAATTTCTTGCTTTTGATTTGCTGAACATATCAATAATTCAATTTTTTTCTCATGTAAGTATGAATTTTATTTTAACTTTACATATATGTTGTTTTTTATTTTCTTACTAACTTATTTGCCATTTTCATAGGCATCTCCAATCTGTGCAAAGAATTGGGTAGGGCTAATAATTATAGATTCTTATGTCCACATCATATTCAACTGACCGAAAATACTTTCAATGAGAGAACATCATACATTGGATGTACGATTAAAGAAGGAAATAAAAAGTGTTGGTTTGCACCAATTATAGAAAGGTACTTCATTCTAATTCACCTCTTAATTAAATGAAAACTTTCTCAATGATATGGTGTTAATGTAAACCCATGTTGTAGTGTTCATTAGAGGCTTGCTGTTATCTGTCTATATGATTGGACCATATATTGGTTTTGTTCTCTGCAATGGGAAGTAAGTGAAGATATGAAAGGAGTTCTTGAATCGTAAGTGTTGTGTATAACTTTATTTTGCAAATATATTATCGTTAAAAATCATTTTCTTACAAGTATTTGATATAATAGATCTTTGAAGATGCACTTTAAATTGATGAGAAAGAATAGCTAAAGTTTTTTCGATTGGGTTTATTTAAAGGTATGTATTTTAAATGTAAACAATGGTAAGATTAATTATATTGATCACTCTTGTTTTGTGCATATTCGTAATGCCATAAACAACTAAAAGATGTGGAATGTGGATATTACATGATGAGGTATATGTATGAAATAATCTCTGGGGGTATAACCAACTCATTTTATAAAGTAATGATATTATATGAAAGTAATAATTTTAGTTTAAATATTGAGTTGTTTTTAATATTACTAATGTTACGATTTTTTTGCATTTGGCAGCATTTTCAAAATTTAGACCCATATTCTGACTTACAGATGAGAGAAATACGTAGCATATGGCTAGAGTATTTCTTAAATTTAACAAAATTAGAATAGAAGGTGATGTATAGCAAGTTGTGCATGTTTATCCTTTTGTTAAACATACTAATACTAGATCCATACTTTTGTTAACAATTTATATGGTTTGGTTTAAATACATTATACATTGGTGGTTATATTTAATATTAGATATAGTAGGCTATATTAATAAAAGGTTTCTGTTAGATATGATTAGTTTTGATGATGTCAAATAAAGAGCAAAAAGTTTGCATAAATTATTTACCTCATATTTTGACTAACTACCATACTTAATATCTTGTGTAGTTTCCTCAAGAAAAGAAAGGAGTTATTATGTTGAACTTTGAGTGATGGAGAATGATCAAGAGGAGGAAGAAGAAGAGAGATTAAGACAAGAAGAACTTGTAAGATCAAATGGAAATATCAAGATTCGAGTTCATAGATTTGATGTTAAAGGTTGCTATGCTCAATCAGAAGTTTGAATGGCTCCATTGGAAGCTAAAATGCACAAATTGGAAGTTATATAATCATATATTGAGTCACCCCTCACATAAAAATTGAAAATAATCTTCAGAGGTGATTTTCATTGGCATTTATCGATCAATTGATCGATCAGCCACTTATCGATCAATTTATCAATAAAACACATACTCTGTTATGCTCTGTTCTTCGTTCAGCTTTGACATAGGTTCGGTATTTCTCTAATATCTCTTAAACCACAAATTTGTTTGAGGTGAAACTTGATTTATATGAAACTAGACCTAAAACATGGTTTATGGATGCCAAAATCAACTTCAAAGAGTTTCATATGAGGGAGATATGCTGTTTGAAACATTGCAGTTGGGTTTAACACCTTTATTCTGACCTTCAATAATTTTAAAGAAGTTAACTTTGTAACCACAATGAATTTAGGGGTGGTTCTTATTGCATTAGAAATTCAACTCAAAGAGCTTTCTGGGAATAGTCATTTGCAAAATTTGGAGTTGAATTGGAAGATTTATGATCGCTCAAAGTTGACCTTCGTTTTGCTTCTATCAGAATTCGAATTTATTGAGGTAAAGACCAGAAGTTCTACATTGATTGATTAAGCTCTCAAGCAACATGCTACTCAAACATGTTATTAAGTAAAAGCACTAGAAGAATTGAGAAAATGAAAAGCCATTATTAGATGTTACTCGAGCCTGATCAAGCAACTACATACTCGATCACTTTATCGAGTTCCTGGTACTATCTCTTCAATTCTTCCTTTTTATCCTCATATGCATTATTAAGGTTTTATCAATAACCTGTTGGATAAATGGTTTTCGGATAATGTTATGGATAAATGTATTTATCGATCAAACAAGGTTAACGTTATGGATAAATAGGTGATCGATAAGAAGACAGATAAATGGTAAAACTCTTCCACTCAAGTTATATTCTAATTCTTTCATCATTTATCGATCAGATATTTATCGATAACCTGATCAAACATTGTTTAATAACCATCTCAGTTTGTCTCTGCTCAAAGTGGTTGTTTGGTTGTTTTATCGACCACTTGATCGATCCATGATTTATCAATCAAATGATCGATCATCAGTATTTCACAGTTACTTTTTAAGTTGTATTTTTTGATCATCTGATCAATAATCTAATTATCAATAAATTGATCGATCACCTAATCTTCTGAAACTTCTATTTTCACATAATATGATTGATCAAGTTTTTTCCTAGTATTTTAAAATAAGGTTTCAATGATATTTTATCGATCACTTAATCGATTAATCATTAATCGATCATTTACTCGATCATCTTATATTCAGTAACTTCACTGCGAAAATCTCTTTGAAACTTTTTATCGATCATTTCTCCTATCAACCATTTATCGATAAAGTATTCAATCAACACACTTTGTGAAACGTCCTACCTTTAACCCCTTAGAGCACGCATTCGTACGCGTTACAGTTCAAGCAGATCATGGCACAAACCCACAGATTTAAAATTTTAACATAATTACTCAGGTTACTATTCACTGTTAAATTTTCATATTACAGGTCCAACTTCAAAAATTCATAACTAATTCCATACAAATTTTATTGAGGTGTTCTAAAATTCTATGGAAAGATGTTTTGATGCTCTTTAAGAGAAAAATATCCAATTGGACTTATCCTTGCCCAATTTGTACAATTTAATTAATAAATGTTACTGTTTATTTCATAAAATCTGAAACTTCCAGATTTTGTGGCTCAAATTTGAAAATTCGTATCTCCTTGTGTACATATCCAATTGAGGTTATCTACCTCTCATTTTAAAGTTTGGGATGTGAACCACAAGTCTACCAAATCTCGTGACTTAACTCATTCATTTGATAGGTCAAACTAGAGCTACAAACTTACTGCTCCAGGAACTACATTTTATCCCTTAACATCTCTTTACTTAAATTCTTTTTATTTCTTCGGCATACATAACATGGGCTTACTCTTTCCCATTCATACTCATATAATTCCATACATGCCATAAGCATTATAATTAATTACATGGCATCATATGCATCTATACACATAAATTACATCGTAAGAGAATTACACAATGGATAATAATATTATTCATTAACATCAATAATTCTCCACTTTCTTCTCCTTGCTTCTCATGCCATTATTGCCCATCATTGATTGACCTATATGATTGGTTAGGGAGGGGTGAGATTTGGGGGAATCTCAATAGCAAACAGTACCATATTAATCATGCTAGATGGATGCTAATACATTACACGTAACTTTTTTATTTTCTTGTTAATTAGTCACATATTAGCATGCTCAAAGCTAACTTCTTGATGCATGGCCATAGAGACATAATCTACTCATCATGAATAGCAATTACAGCAGCTAAAACATGTCACAATAACACTCAATAACATGTACACGGCAACACACAAGCATACAACATCAAGCAATGACAATAGGTAAGTTCACTACCTTGCACCTCAAGCTTTCCTCTTACTTTTCCTTTGACTCCCTTGACTTTCCAACCATGTGGGCATTCGGTCAACAACACCAAACATCCTCTTGGATGTTCGAAAGGTTCTAAATATAACCATAATGATCATACAATCCATTAGGACCACTAGATTATGTAAAGTTCAAGACTATTTCCCTTGAACCTCAACCCTTTCTCTTAGTCTTAGGGTTTTCTTTCTAGCTTTTCTAACATAAATCTCATCATTTCCCATCCTTATGATCCATTTCTTGTCAATTAGGACTACTTTAGATGGCCTTAGATTCAAGAATATCAAATCTGGAAATTTGCTTCACGGGTACTGTTCATGTAGGAATTCTAGAATTTTTGCTCAAATTTGAAAATTCATAATTAATTCTAAAAAAATCCAAATTGAGTGGTTCCAAGTCTCACTAAAATATCCTTAAGTTAAATTTAAAGGAAAAATAGTTTGAGAAACCAATTCTATGCTGAATAGTACTGGAATTGTACGGAACTTGAAACTCTTCCAAAAGTTCAACACTGTTTCCAGATTTCAAACCCTAACTTTGAAAACTCACCATAAATCGTACACATATCCAAATGAAGTGTTCTACCCATGGATTTAAATATCACAGAGTGTACTTTAAGCATACGAAATTTCAGAATCAGATATGAACAGTAACTAATTCGAAATAGCCTTCAAACCAAATGCTACAGCCACCACAAACCTTGATCTTGAAGCTTGAACTTAGGTGGACTTTCTCTCACTAGAAATAGCTCTTTCTCTCTCTAGATGCAAGAGCGGTAGAGTTTCCCCTATAGATCCTTGCTTGGGAAAAATATGAAGGGGAGGGAGTGCCTATTTATAGCCAAAATTTTGGCTTGAATGGACCAAAATACCCTTAGTGGCTAATAGAAAGGGTAAGGGCAATCTTGGAACTTCAAGTTAACTTTTAAATCATCATTGCATCATCTTCTTGCATCATGCTTATCTCAACCTTCTAGAAGATGCCAAGTGTCATGAAAGTGGTGGAGGATATGGGAGATTAGATCCTAGCCATTGGATCAAACTTAATTCCTCGGAATTTACTTGACCCACATTTATCCGGCTTCCTTTATGGCCTTCCGGAGCTCAGAAAATTATTCTCTCTACTCCATAAATTTCCTTTAATTCTATAGAATATCTATGAATTTTCTTAGGCCATAACACTTCCTTTAAACCTTGCATAAAAATTCATTTACCAAAATGCCCTTTATCGGCAAAATTGGCTCTTTAATTTATTAAAGCCACTCCACTAGCCTTATGATTTTGGGACTAATTTTATAAATTAGAAAAATATTTCAACCATTTAACATCATTTTTGTATACATTTTTGAGGTTTCTTGCTATTTTAAATAATTACCTCAAATGGTGTACTTTTTACCGATAATAACCTCATAAATTCCATTGAAGCTGCCTCAGGGGTATTTTTGTCTTTTCTCTTCACAAAAGAGCCTTAGAATATTATTTCCCATTTTTGGAGATTTTCTTGGCATTCTCTGTGTACTCTTCCATTTTTATCCCTGTTGGTCATAACTTTCTAAATTTACGATTTAGTCCCTACTTGGACTTAGCTTCATATAATCCTCTCTTTGAGGCTTCTAGCTTAACCTTTGGCCTATATCTAGTCTCTTTTCTCTCTTTGGACCTTTGAGACTTTACTAGAGCCTCTAGCTTTGATTACACTTTAGTCCCTTAAAACTTTTACTTTGCAGTTTCATCCCTGAAACTGTTTTGCCTTCCTTTCTCTTCTTTGGGACTTCTACTCAAAAGGGGTCTAGTAGCCTATTCAATCCAGGCTATTTCTGGTACTTCTAGGCCCAAAAGTTTCGATGTTACACTTTGAAAATATATTACTCTTATACTTAGCTTTATCGATAATATGATCGATCAAACAGTTTTTGATCACTTATTCGATCATTGTATAAGTTCATTTCATAACAGCATTTCACAATGATTTCAAAATATTTTATCTTTTTATCTTTAAGCTTGTCTCAGCCTTCTTTTTACACATAACTCTCTATTAAAAGGATACGAAGGCAAACATAACTTGACAAAGATTATCCTTACATAATCCATTTAAAGCTCGCTGCATACATGCTTTATCATTTATCGATTATTTGTTTGATCATCATATGATCCATAATCTATTCGATAATTGCATATATCTGCTATATCTTTTCTTTATGTAATTAATCGATAATATGATTAATCAAAGGATTATCGATCAAGGCATCGATTAAGTAAGTTCATCTTACTTTCTGAATATCTGATGATTGATTCCATGTTTTCCAACTTATTGTTTCTAAGATTATTAGATACTTATCACTTGATTTGAGGAAGATTATTTCAGGTAAAGAGCCACAATGAATTTATGATGTGAAGAATCAACTTTTGTCAAAAGCTTCCAATGGCTAGTTTCAACGATCATATTCTTCGAGACAAAGTGGAAGAAGATGCTTAACAGTCAAATGCCCAATATCATCTATAAATAGAAGAGCATTCAAAACAAGAAAAAAAGGAGAAGAGTTTGAGCTTACAACATCAAATGCTAAAATGCCAAATCAACATATTCTCATTTAGAGCTCCGAGAGAAAACTCCCTTTCTCTGTACTTCATAGATTGTAACATATGTATTCGTAAGGTAGAGATGAGAGTTTCCCAAATGTGCTTAAGATTCATCTATCACTTCTTTGAGAGAAGAAATATTCAATCTTCATTATCATTACCAGATTGTATCCTTACGTGTGTAAGGGGGAGTATTTACCTCAGTGTGAGATTATTGTTGAATAGACTGATTAGTCTAAGGATTGTAAGTGGCGTCACAAGTGCTCGAATCAAACTTATGGTTGTAGTGGTTCTCAAGTACCTGTGTTAAACTCAAGGGAGATAGTGGGTTGAAAGTCTCAGGGGGAGCCTGGGGACTGGACGTAGGTCAGTGAGGACCGAACCAAGATAAATCACAGTTTGCATCTTCTCTACCCTTAACTCTTTATATTTCCAGCTAAACTATTTTACTACTGTGATTATGCTTATATCAATTCATTGTTTTTATACTAAAAATTTATTATGAATTTCATTATATTGTGAAAAAGTTTTTAATTTTAATTAACACCCAATTCACCCCCTTCTTGGGTGATTAGCCATTCTTATAGTTTCTAAGTACAGTTAATATTCATTTAAAAATATTAAAAAAATACCTAAGTTAGAACCTACATCTTCTGTTCTAGTGCAGAATAGAAGCCATGAGTCAATACCTATGGCTTCAGTTGTAGTGCATAACTAAAGCCATATGTGGGCAACCTGCAGCTTTTGTTGCTACAAAACAGAACCAGTAGGGGATATCTTCTATTATAGTTGCTTCTACTACAGTACATATATAGTAGCGAAAAGTTGTTTTTAACAGAAGCTAAAAGGGGTATTTTGCACTAGTGGGAGTTGAAACGATCATTTATTATTGTTTTAAACATCAGATTCTATAGCTAAGATTGAAGATTATTATTAATTTATATTTTTGCAATGTAATTTAATTTTGATATGAAAATATTATATTTTTGAGTTAATTGTGATACGAGGGATTTGTTTTTATCTATTTTTTTGGGTGATTTGACAAGAAAATTAATGATAGGCTTTCATTTTTATCCCTTTTAGATGAAGGAGAAAACTTTGAACACAAGAGAGAGAGTAGAGAATTTTTCAATCACATTTTTTAATTAGGATAAAATAGGTAACTTCACTAACATTTTTTCATTTGTAGGAAAATTTAGTTGACGTTTTATATTGTGGAGCATACTAATTTATAATTTGATATTGATTCTAAGGTTGTCTAAAAATACAAGTATTGTTTATTGCAGCTATGAGAACTAAAACAAAAAGTGAGAATCTCAATTAAATCCCATTAAAATATCAACATCCAAATTAAAACCTGCAATTTTAACAAATTCTTAATTAGACTAAGAGGCCTTCTTAGGAATTTTTGAATGTTGTTAAAAGATTATAACACCCCTTTGAGTTAGCAAAATTGGTAATTATTGCTCCAATCAATTTATGATTTAGCTTCTTTTTTCTTGACATGCTGCCAGATGATCTATTAGCTTCATGTGTTCTTGCTCCATATATGGTTAGAAGACTAAAAGACTAATGAAAAAATTACTTAGATTTCTCATACAAATTCATATTAATTATTAGTATGAATTCTAATAATATGATGATAAGATATAACCTAATGAGAACATTTATATGGCAAATACAGCAAAGCATTTAAGAAAGAAATGACAAATTTGATGCTAAAATCTACTAATACAGTAAGGTTCTAATTTTTTAACTATAAGAATTTTTTTTTAACTATAATAGTGTTAGAATCAAGTAATTAAAAGGTCACTGTTTCGATTACCCAAAAACATATTCATATAAATTTCTTATTGAAATATATATTAGAGTTAGTATAAAATATTATATTATGCATTGTCAATTTTTTGATCTTAGTATTTGCAAATTTTCTTATGGAAGACATTTTTTATAAATAAATACTATATAATGTCAAGTTTTCATAGTTTAATTTTTATTTTCAAAATAATACTGTTTTAAATTACAAAAGGGTATTTTAGTATTTTAATAATATTAAAAAATCCTTAACAAGGCCTCTTGGCCTAATTAGGAATTTACTAAAAGTACAGGACTTAATTTAAATTTTGATATTTCAAACAGATTTAATTAGGATTGTCCCAAACAAAAAATAACTTGGATACCAATTATTTAGTCTGAAAAAGAATTCATTCGCTTGTTTCCGTGTTCCATCCTGAAAACAGAACCTTAAACCTTTCACAAATTACAAGTTTGACTTTTGGGAGAGTACAACTATTAATTGGTTGACCCTGGAACTGCTTAAATGGGTTAAATCTTCATAGAAGATGGCTTATGCACGTGATCTGGAATGACAATCTATAATATTAGAAGTATTTGAGAAATACTATAGAAAATGGTGGAAAAACTTGCAATTTATTTCCTTATACGCTTCCTCTCTTCTTTTTTAAGTTATCAATTACTACAATAAAATTGGCTGTTGGACTTTAAAAAAAACTCAGAAATGGAAATTAATGATTCGCATATGAAATTTAAAAAGAAAGAAAAAGTGCAAATTTTGTTCTCTAGCATTATGCAAGCATTAGTGTAAAAAATCTTTACACCAATTACAGCGGAGATGATACAAAATAGGGAAATTTTCAAAAAAATGATAATTAAATTTTCAAAATCCCAAAAAGTCATTTGAATTTGTAAAATTTTTCAATTAGTCATAATGACTAAATTAAAATTTTAAAATGTTAATAAATTTACAATGTTGCCATTTGACTTTTTAAATAGAACCTCAAGTCACACCTTGGTTGATTGGCAAGCCCTTGCTGACATGTGTCCAACCTCTAGTGTGTCATCAGCAGCAATGCTCTAGCAACTGAAAAAAAATTTTTGGAAACTTTTTAAACATTCGTAACGTGATCGACAATTCTTATAACAATATCATCAACTTGATTAAAGTTATTTACCACGTGTTTTTTAAGGTTTTAAACTGAGATTTTTTCAACATTTGTAGTGTGATTAAAAATTCTTATAATGATATTTATAATTCCATTAATGGTATTAACAAAAACTTAGAGAAATTGGGAAAATAGGAACCATGTTAAATTCTTATATACTTAGTGTGCATTTATTTAATTAAAGGATTAAAATATGCATTAAATTGATAATGTTAATTTTAAAAAATTACCATATAAAGTGGTTTGTGACATTAATGAAGTTGTAAATATTGTTGTAAGAGTTGATAATCATGTTACAAATATTGAAAAAATCCCACTTTAAAAACCTGTAAAACATGTGATTAATGGTGTTAATGGAATTGTGAATAATGTTATAAGAGTTGTTGGTCACATTAGGAATGTTAAAAGAAATCTGAGTTTAAAAACTTGGAAAACACATGGTAAAGGATGTTAATGAAATTGTTAATATATATCATTATTAGAGTTTTCAATCACATTGCAAATATTGAAAAAAAAAATCCCAAAAACTAGTTACTACTCACTATAGCTCCAGCATCAGCAGTTTGCCAAACCATATCAGTTATTAACGACCAGCCAGACAAAATGGGGGACTTGAGGATTTTTATAAAAAAAAAAAATATTAAAGGGCAACATTCTAAATTTATTAACATTTTAAAATCCCAATATAGTTACTATGGCTGATGTTTTTTTGTCTTGTTTCCTTTCCCAATCCCAAAGCCGTTCTGGTCTTGGTCGAGACAGGACTAGACTAGGATGTCCGTCCATTTTTTTTTTTTCCAGAAAATGAAATAGTTAGGCCAAATTTTTTTTTTTAAGAAAACAATTGGGCCAATTAAAATATACTAAGGATTTAACAATTCAATTGTTTTGGATGAAAGAACAAATTTACCTATTGTAATATCCAAAAAGAAGCACTAGACATCATAATAAAATGTTGGGTGCAAACACTACTACAGAATGAGAAATACTTGACGCATCATACTGGACAGTTATAAAAAAACCATCAAATAAGTGTAAAAATTGACAGTTTTATAGAAACCGTGAAATAGTTTTAGAATACTTTACGGTTCCTTTTAGAACCATCAAATATCTTTTAAGAATACTTGACGGTTCCTTTAAGAACCGTCAAGTATTTCTGACAAATATTTATAACCATCAAGTTTAATAATACTTGACGGTTATTCAATGAAATCGTCAAGTATTGTCATTAAAAACCCCCAAATCTATGCATTTTCCTCGACCTTGGTTTGAAATTTTAGGCACCCTTCTTCTTCCTAAGCTCTGCCCAGACCTTACAGACCTATAATCCACTATCCGCACCTCATTTTCGGCCTTTCCCTTTGGTCTTTGTGGTTCGTCCTCCACTAGTGTTGCTCTCTAAATTCTCAAAACTGTTATGGTCGATCTTGTAAGGACAGAGAACCCACGCATTACTGGAGGCTAACACGAACTGACAAAGGACCCATACAACTTTCTAGACTTCCTTTCGGTCTTCAATCTCTCTCTCTCTCTCTCTCACTCTTACTGGGTTCTTTCATTCTCATATTGCATTTGCTGCTATTCAGAATCTATTCAAGAACTCTAGTTGGTTCTATTCTTTCCCTTTGGTGAGGTTACCGGACATTGTGTTCATTTTCATGTTTGTTCTGTATTATAATCGTTACTGGATATTTCCCTTTTACTTTGCAGTTTGCACATCCTCATTCCCCTGTACTCTGATCCTTTATTTTAGCTTCCCCTTGGTACAAAAGACTCTCAAAAAAAAAAAAGATTAGCAAATATTTTTTTTGTATCGACATCATTATTTCTCATATATCCTCTCTGTCTATTATGCATTTAGTGTGTTTTGTTCATGGCTACTTTGTCTATTATGTATCTAGTATGTTTTGTTCATGACTTCGTAGTACTTTGATCCTTCTTTTAGATATAAATAAAACCTCTAGCAAGGCACACCACTAATAAACTGCATGCACACAGGGGTTCATTTAATGTGGAGAAAATTTGAGCTTTTATGATAAAAGTTATTAATTATCCCACTAAACTTGTCATTGAGTTCTTGTGCTTGAAACCAAAAATGTTATTTATGAAAAAAAATTATCATTGTTGAACTTATAGTTGTAATTAACCATAATCAAGGTTTTCTTGATGATATATTTATGGAGCTAGCTACTGTGATTTGGATTGATTTATGTATTTGAAGCTTGTTTTTCAAACTAAAGTCAATGTGAATTTTTATTGAATTACTAGTTGGGGACTATGGATAAGGAATAGATGTCTGCTAATTGTCTATTAAAGGAATATTAGGATGGGGTAGAAGATTTTATTAAGTTTACGACTGAGCACGCTGATGATCGCAATAGGATTATTTGCCCCTGTCCTAAGTGTTGTCTTCTGAAGTAGGTTTCGCCATCCGATTGTGAGAGTCACTTAATTATCAATGGAATCGATCAAAGTTAGTGCTGGACAAAGCACGGAGAGACAAGATATGTGAAACGTCCTACCTTTAACCCCTTAAAGCACGCATTTGTAAGCGTTATGGTTCAAGTAGATCATGACACAAGCCCGTGGATTTAAAATTTCAACATAATTACTTGGGTTACTATTTACTGTTTAATTTCCAGATTACAGGCCCAACTTCAAAAATTCATAACTAATTCTATAAAAATCATATTGAAGTGATCTGAAATTCTACAAAAAGCTATTTCAATGCTCTTTAAGGGAAAATATCCAATTGGACATATCCTTGCCCAATTCATACAGTTTAATTAATAAACATTACTGTTCATTTTGTAAAATCTGGACCTTCCAGATTTTGTGCGTCAACTTTGGAAATTCATATCTTCTTGTGTACACATCCAATTGAGATGATATACCTATCATTTTAAAGGTTAGGACGTGTACTATGAGTCTACCAAATCTTGTAACTTAACTCATTCGTTTGATAAGTCAAACTGGAGCTACAAACTCACTGTTCCAGGACCTACGTTTTATCCCTTAACATCTCTTTACTTTAATTCTTTTTATTTCTTTGGCATACATAATATGGGCTTACTCTTTTCCATTCATGCTCATACACTTTCATTCATGCCATAAGCATTATAATTAATTACATGACATCATATGCATCCATAATATAAATTACATAATAAGAGAATTACACAATGAGTAATAATATCATTCATTGACATCAATAATTCTCCACTTTCTTTTCCTTGCTTCTCATGCCATTATTGCCCATTGATGATTGACCTAAATGGTTGGTTACGGAGGGGTGAGATTCGGGGAAATTGCAGTAACAAACAATACCACATAATCATGCTAGATGGATGCTAATGCACTACACGCAACTTGTTTATTCTCTTGTTAATTAGTGACATATTAGCATGCTTAAAGCTAACTTCTTGATGCATGGCCATGGAGACATAATCTACTCATCATGAATAGCAATTACAGCAGCTAAAACATGTCAAAATAACATTCAATAACATGTACACGGCAACACACAAGCATACAACATCAAGCAATGACAATCGATAAGTTCACTACCTTGCACCTCAAGCTTTCCTCTTACTTTTCCTTTGACTCCCTTGACTTTCCAACCATGTGGGCATTTGGATGAATATCACCAAACATCCCCTTGGATGTTCCAAAGGTCCTAAACATAGTCACATTGATCATACAATCCATTAGGACTACTAGATTACATAAAGTTCAAGACTAGCTCTCTTGAACCTCAACCCTTTCTCTTAGTCTTAGGGTTTTTTTTCTAACTTTTCTAACATAAATCTCATTATTTCTCATCCTTATGATCCATTTCTTGTCAATTAGAAATACTTTACATGGCCTTAGATTCAAGAATATCAAATCTGGAAATTTTGGTTCGCGGGTGCTGTTCACGCAGAAACTCCAAAATTTTTGCTCAACTTTGACAATTGATTATTAATTCTAGAAAAATCAAAATTGAGTGGTTCGAAGTCTTACTAAAAGCTCCTTAAGTTAAATTGAAAGAAAAAATAGTTTTAGGAACCAATTCTACACTGAAAAGTACCGGAATTGTATGGAACTCGACACTCTTCCAAACGTTCAACACTGTTTCCAGATTTCAAACCCTAACTTTGAAAAATCACCATAAATCGTACACATATCCAAATGAAGTGTTCTACCCATTGATTTAAATCTCACAGAGTGTTCTTTAAGAATAAAAAATTTCATAATCAGATATGAACAGTAATTAATTCGAAATAGGCATCAAATCAGATGCTATAACCATCACATACCTTGATCTTGAAGCTTGAACTTAGGTAGACTTTCTCTCACTAGAACTAGCTCTTTCTCTCTCTAAATGCAAGAGCGGCAGAGTTTCCCCTATGGTTCCTTGCTTGGCCAAAAATGTGAGGTGAGGGAGTGCCTATTTATAGGCAAAAATTTGGCTTGAATGGATCAAAATACCCTTGGTGGCTAATAGAAAGGGTAAGGGCAATTTTGGAACTTCAAGTTGACTTTCACATCATCATTGCATCATCTTCTTGCATCATGCTTGCCTCAACCTTCTAGAAGATGCCAAGTGTCATAAAAGTGGTGGAGGAGAAGGGAGATTAAATCCTAGCCATTGGATCAAGCTTGTTTCCTAAGTTTCCTCATAATTTACATGGCCCACATTTCTCCGGCTTTCTTTATGGCCTTCCGGAGCTCAGAATATTATTCTCTCTACTCCATAAATTTCCTTTAATTCTAGAGAATATCTATGAATTTTTTTAGGTCATAACACTTCCTTTAAACCTTACATAAAAATTCATTTACCAAAATACCCTTTTATCGGCAAAACCGACTCTTTAATTTATTAAAGCCACTCCACTGGCCTTTTGGTTACGGGACTAATTTTATAAATTAGCAAAATATTTCAACCATTTAACATCATTTTTGTATACATTTTTGAGGTCTCTTGCTATTTTAAATAATTACCTCAAATGGTATACTTTTTACCGGTAATAACCTCAAATTCCATTGAAGCTGCCTCAAGGGTATTTTCGTCTTTTCTCTTCACAGAAGAGCCTTAGAGTATTATTTCCCATTTTTAGGGATTTTCTTGGAATTCTCTGTGTACTCTTCCATTTTTATCCTTGTTGGTCATAACTTTCTGAATTTACGATTTAGTCCCTACTTGGACTTAGCTTCATATAATCCTCTCTTTGAGGCTTCTAGCTTAATCTTTGGCCTATAACTAGTCTCTTTTCTCTCTCTGGGCCTTCAAGACTTTACTGGAGCCTCTAACTTTGATTACACTTTAGCCCCTTAAAACTTTTACTTTGCAGTTTAGTCCCTGAAACTGCTTTGCTTTCCTTTCTCATCTTTGGGACTTTTGCTCAAAAGGGGTCTAGTAGCCTATTCAATCCAGGCTATTTCTGGTACTTCTAGGTCCAAAAGTTTGGATGTTACAAGATGCAAGTAATAGTAGTGGAAGGCATAGTGAAAGCTGTGGATCGTTTAATTTTGACATAAGTACATGTGAAGCTAACCGTCATGAGGATATGACTAATGCAATTGAACAGGAACTTGACGATTGTCCTGAAATGTTTCACCAAGAAGAATATACAAAAACCTAAGAGTAGAAAAAGGAAAAGATCTACTTAAACATGCATGTAAATTCTCTTATTATTTTCTTTAATTAACTTTTATTTGTTTTAATTTTATTTAAGTCAATTTCATCATTAATGACTTTCATTTAATGGGTCATAATTTATTTTGTTTGATTGAATTTCCTTGCAGATGGTAAACAATAGTGGATCTAGCACCGATAATCATATCAGCCCAAGGATGCCTCTGACTAGGAGAGATAGCTGCAGGACGAGGCAACACACATACATAGGGGCCTTTGTGTCATGCAAGAGTTGGTGAAAGCTCAGATGGAAGGAAAGAAATTTTTTGTATAATGGAATAAGAAAGGACAAGCTGTATAGTTAAATAAATTTATCAGCTATATTAGGCCAGTGGCACGAAGAACTATGCCCCTTGTAGTGCAGCACTGGAAGAGGGTTGATTGTTCAGTGCGAGACACTATTTGGACAGATGTATCAGTAATATATTATAACAACTCAAATTTCATTTTCTTACAAGCCGCCTCACTCTAATGTGTTGTTTTATGTGTTTTGTAGTTTGGATTTGATATAGATAAGAGCAAGAAGAAGTTTGTTTTGGGGAAGGCTAGGAGGGCACGGGGCTCTTTTTGATATTTTGTGACACACAAGTACTTGAAGGATCCTTCCACAGCTGACAAGTCTGAGGTTCCTAGCTTGATATGAGACTTGGTCAAACTAGAGGATTGGGCTACTTTTATGACGTCATGTCGTGATAGTCAATTTCAAGTAATAATCCTTGCATAATTCTAAATTAAATAGTTCATTTTGTTTAATCTATATACTGTTTAATTGTGAATCTACTTTGTTTTCACAGGAATTAAGCACCTAAAATAAGAAAAGGGTAAAGAAGAATGAATATCCCTATCGAAAGGGGTGCTTAGGTTATGCGGGCCTCGAGGAAGAGGTGACTCAGAAGGAGGGATTATATGTCACTGTATCCTATCAGATGCTATGGCCATTGGCTAGGTAAAATAAAGATGGCCAAATTGATAATCCTCATGTTAAGGAGGTCGTAGACAGGATAGTAAGTATTATTCTAAATTAAATAATCCTCATGTTCTTATTAAATATCTTAAGTATGAATACTAACAATATTTGTTGCACAGGAGAGTTTGTCCCAGGAAGTTTCGCAAGGGGCATATTCTGTAGATGACCAGGATATATTGAGGAGGGCAATGGGGACTCCTGATCATCCTGGTCTTCTTAAAGGTGTTAGTTAGGGAGTCACCAAGAGGGATTACTTCGGGTACCGAAAAAAACCCTCTTCATCGTGCACGCCTTCCTTCGTTGAGTTTATAGAGCTAAAGGAAGAAACATGCTGGTTAAAGGAGCAAGTTAATGTAGGGTATTGAAAGACGATGCGCAGCGGAAAACAACTCGAAATTTTAAAACTTTCAATCCCTTTTCGGATCTACCGATCGCGTTTAAGTCAGGTAGTAAGAAGCATTACCTTTAGGCGTTCGATTCCCTGGTGACTTGATGATTCGGCCGTACAGGATGCTTCTGCTCGCCTCCTGTGTCGTTCGAAGTCGACAACTCCGGTCGGCTTCCTCTACCGGTATCCACACGAGTAGCCCTCAACCTCGAACGGCGTGCTAGCGCCTATGTCCGTCTAGGGTTTTAGGAATCCGTCCTCTCACCTTTCCTTGGCCGTCTCTTAGGTGTTGATTCTCTCTTAGTTAAACCCTAGCTCCTCATATCAAATATATAGGATGCTATATAGGTTTAATTAATAATATTTAATTTCGAAATTAACTCTAAATTAATTCTGAAATTAATACAATATCAAATATTGCCTAATCAGATAAGAGAACAATTAAATAAATATAGTTTAAATTAAATCCGTCTCACAGATTTAATTCACTTATTTATTTAATAAAGAGATGACGGAATTTATATATTTAATTTATCCTTATAAATTAATATCTCATATATATATATATACGAATTTATATATATATATATATACACGTCCACCCTATTTATTCATTGAATCTGGACATATCTTAGATTCAATGAATCTGGACATCATAACTCGTGTCGGGCTATTTTGTGTGCGACCCTGTAGGCCCATATGAAGTTGGCAGTGGGCCATTAACTATAATGACCCACAAGTCGTAAGCGGTCTCTAGCAAGACATCACGACTACCCAAATCATATGAGGATCATTGAACGATGCAACCTTTCATACAACCATATCACGTCCCTTTTGTCTCACGACATTTTGGTCATGGATGAGGCATGGAGAACGTCATCCTCCTATCCATGACCGTTACTTTCTCGATCCCTGAGTAGTCCGAGTATAGAAATGGAACTACCTTTCCATTATAGTATGGCCATACATTTCTCAGACTCACTCATCGAGGGGCCCAGTAACGTCTCTCTACGAATGTGAGGGACAAATTCCATCTTGACCATTCACATTCCTCCGCATGAAAAACCACTAAGCCTGAACACAGTCTTTATGATCACTCGGTCAAAAGTGACTTTTGACTAGGTCAAAGCTAAGCGTTTCTCATGTAGGAATCCATGATGATCTCAGGTCAAAGGGCATAGTGACGTGGTTTGTATATGAGAGAAGCTTATGACTTAACCCATGCAGCTCTCTCATAGCGGGTCGGTCCAACACCTTGTACTCTTACATGTGCCTATGACTTTAATTTATATCTCTATATATCTTTAAAGTCATACTGGTCTTATTTCATCTTTGCTCCCACATAGATGACCGACCAGGGACATTTAGGATAAACCATGAGTTATCCAAGGATAGTTACCACAGAAAACATGCAAATAATATGATAACGTAATTGATAAATTCATAAATTAACAATGTTCAAAACATAATGATTGGCCCCTAGGGCACAATTTCCAACAGTTAAACGTGTAAGCAATTGATTAAGAATCAAGCACCACAACCGGGTCCGAATCTTAGCCCAAGTGGCAAAGACAGCTATAGATTCCCCTTGCTACCCGAGGTATAATACTTCTTGGGTTTATACAATTACATTCAATTATTTTCATATCACACTAACTTGTCTCACTACTACAAAATAACAAATACTTGACGGTTATTTTGGGTCATATTTGATAGTTGAAAACCGTTAAGTATTCAACCCCAGATATCTGACGGTTATTAACTGTCAAATATTGCAATAATATTTCACGGTTTTAAATGAAGAACCGTCAATTATTATTCAAACAATTGACGGTTAATATCAAAACTGTCAATTATTAGAGAACAAAAATTAACGGTTTTAATTAAAACCGTCAATTATAAGTAACCAATACTTGACGGTTCTTAAAACCGTCAAGTATGGTTAACAATACTTGACGGTTATTTCAGAAAAACTGTCAAGTATACTCTAATAATTGACAGTTCCTTCTAGAACCCTCAAGTATTATAGGAATACTTGACGGTTTTAAGTAATAACTGTCAAGTATTATGGGAATTTTTTTAATACGTATTTTTCTGTGCTAGTAGCCCCCCTGCAATTTTAAAATTAAACCTCATACAAAGGCTCATTCAACAGAAAAATGTAGGCCAGTATTCAAACCAATTCAGCCATATATATCTTAATGAACCAAAACCAAAATTAATTTCCATTATTATATATATATGAACCAAAACCAACTGTGATATTAAAAAAACTTGTGTTTAAGGCAAGTAATATAAAAATTCTAGACAAGTACAAAAGGTGAACCAATTCCAAAATTAGCCAATTACTAAAGTTGTTCAATGCCAAAAACTAACCAACAGCCAAAAATGAACCAAAACCAAAATTAAAACCAAAGTTGTACATGCAATGTCTTAATGTACACTTCCTTATCTATTTTGTGCCCACTGACAGAATAAGGCCATCGCCAACTCTTCAACGATTTCTTCCATCTGAACGGATGAATACACTGTGTAATATGTGTCGGCAAAGTACTGTATGCAACCACAAATTATGACATAAGTTAGATATAAATGTAAAGCTACAGTTAGTACAATTCTTAAATATATAAATTGAACTTTAATAAATGCATATTACCCGCGTAGGGATTGTGTCAGCATTGTGCATAATTATCTCCTTCATAAATTTCATCACGTAATATCCACAATGGGAGCTTTTTTGGGGCTGACGTGGGCACTATAAAGAATGGAAAAGGAAATAATATTAGTCAATCATATAAATAAATCATATTTAGTAGAATAGTAAATAATGATAATGACTACCTTCACTTTCTTCTATGGGAAGGTATCGTCGAATTGGCCGTTTTTTATCGGGGGCAGGGTAAGGCTTGATTTGTATGATATAGCCATAAAGCCTTGAGAAGACAATAAAATTGAATATTAACGATTGTCAAAAATTAGATTGAAGCAAGAAATTAAATTAAATTTAAATAATAGATATGAATGTTACTTGTTGAACAATGAAACCATAAATGGTCGATTAGTTGGATCTCCATGAAGTGAATCGAGATACCAAATCCTCGGCTTTGTGGGATTGACCACAATCAGCATCTAGTGTCCCCTAAATATAAGAAAGACAATTAGAACAATTACAAATTATTTTGAAAATGAAAGAATTTAGGAAAGTTCAGTATACTACGTATGTACCCTTGACAGTAAGGTGCCAAAAACAAAGTCTAAGCCCCCGGTGCTGCCCTAAAAATGAAGATATCCAACAAGTCTCTGGATAAGTCTTTCTTCATATCAGGTCCATGGCCAGTAAAAGTGTGGGGGCTGATAATCTTGAACTTGTCATCAAGGCCACTAGGAGCTATAAAGTTCTTGAAAAGATATCTAAATCAACAAACAAAGATATCAATAGGATAAATGCTCAAGTACTTCAATATTTAGTTAAGGTTTTAACAAATACCGAATATAAAAGTTACAGGCATTTGTGCTGGCCATTCAATGCATCAGAATTTCTTTCAATACTTCATCCGTGACGTAGTCTAACGAGGGTCGACCATAGACCTCTGGCTCAAACACAAGTTCTTTTAATATGACAGTTGGTTTCCTATTAATGAAGATGCATATAATATAAATTTTTGCCTCATACATGTGGTTACATTCATATAGATGAATTATTGGTTTGAATGATGGTCTGGTTCTGTTAAATAATGCTACTTTGTATGAGGTTTCATAATTGCAGGGGTGTTGCTGGCAAAGTAGAACCCATATTAAAAAAAATCCATAATACTTGACAGTTATGACGTAAAACCGTCAAGTATTGTAATGATACTTGACGGTTTTAGTAGTAAGCGTCAAGTATTATATTAACACTTGACTGTTTTTATGGTAACCGTCAAGTATTCAGTGAAAATACATGATAGTTTTTCTGAAAAACCGTCAAGTATTTAAGAACAATACTTGATGCTTCTTCAGTTAAAACCGTCAAATATTACCAAAATATTTGACGGTTAATAACCATCAAATATTTGTTGTCGAAATATATAACGCAGGTATACTTGACGGTTTTTAGCTGTCAAATATGACCCAAAATAACCATTTTGTAGTAGTGAAAAATACACATGGACATTTTAAAACTGCCTTTCTTAATTATAACAAATGTCCGCTAATTTTTTTTTTGTGGGTTCCACTTATTTTAAGCGTCATCTGCTGAAGTCCCATGCTCTCTCCCTCCCCTCTAGCCTCTGTTAATCCTCCCTTCTCTCTCTTCTCTCTCCCCTCCCCGGTTAAAATGAGAAGGTTAAACAAGTCTCACCATGGCAAGCAAGTACTGAATTTAAAGTCTCTCAAAGAAATCGATTGCAACGAGGTACTGAATTTATAAAAGATGTGGTAATGTAGCATTCATAATGACTTATCAAGGAAACCCGATGATTAAAGAATCCCACAATAAAGGGGACGAAAACGCATAAAGAAGAAATGAACATTGGTTTGTTGTGAACCTACCTTATACCTCCATTATTCCAAATTATGAAGATAATTATGGTTGAATGATTACCTGTGGCCTACTCTATTTTTAAAGATTTAAAGCTTAAAAAGATACCATTTTATAATCGGATCTGCTGGCAATCCACAACTGCTTCAAAGTTTTCGATTCCTGTTTAGGCAAACAAAGAGCAAATTTCAGCAGACTGTGATGGACATATATAGCCAGCATTGAACATCTGCTTACCCAATCAGTTATCCAAAAGCAACTTGAAATGGCTATCCATAACAAGACTAAGTCACGAAATGGCCAGCACAATCTCGCAGTGGTCGTGATCAGATTTGTTAGAAAAATTGGAGAATGGATCGAAAACATACCGGGTCGGATCTCGGGTCGGGTCGGTCGGATCTCCTTAGCTCACGCTTAAGCTAGACTATAAAAGTCTGAGCTTTTAAGTGCACAGCAGAGCACCACTTTTGCAAGAAAGAAAATTAAGAGAGAGAGAGAGATAGTAGGAAAGCTCTACTACTGGAGTGATTTGAACTGATGGGGGGAAGCCTCTATTTATAGCTTTTGTCAGGGATATTTTGGGTAGCATAAAAATATCCACTGAGCCCATCAGATAAAATCTGAGATAAGATATAATATATCCTTATCTCATAATATCATGATATTTTGAATTCAAATCCAGAATCAATCAATTAATTCTAAATATATATACTTAATATATATTTAATCTATACAATATAAATTAATTAATTTAATATAAATTAATTAGATTTATATCGTAACCGATTGGATATGATTCAGGATGTTTGACCAAGTCAAACATATCATGATATCGCTTGGATATTTGACTGATATATTCTCTTTATACCCGGTCAAATAATCCGGCCCATCAAGGGCGGATCCAAGCCCAAAAATCTAACATCTCCCACTCGCACTTGATGGGCTGTCCATCGTGCGATAGCTAAATCTTTCATTGCTTCATACTAGGTGTCTGCCGTGACCGCGTGGGCATGACGTCATCGATTCGGGCGCCTGTGCACTAGGAATCCTTTATGCAGGACCAGCACACAAGAACACCCTTGGTGTACCTGCAAATTGTATGCTTGTTGCCTCGAATGCCCTAGTTTTATCCATACACTTTACTTGTGGCATATCTAATCCCTCTCGAGTTATTTTGTTTACTCAGATTGCCTTTTTCATACGTATGGTATCCACACTTGCTTAGTTGTTCTGTTCAACCTGCAAGGGACATGTCACAGACACCAACGTAGATGTGTATTTCAGGATAAATCTTCCTTCTGACTATTCATCATTTAGATTTGGCATAGTCGCTTTCTCAGTCTTGACCCGTTAGATCGCATCATTCTTGACCATGGGGTTTAGGCTAGAGTAGCTGCCACTAAACCAAAACCTTGTGATGTTGTCTAAGTCTTAAGGGCATTATGAAAGGTTTATTTCCTTTCTGGGACTCACATCGTAATGGATCAGGGATCTTCCATCTACGTCCCTTGTTGCGGATTTGAGTGAGCTCATGCAGTATGAATTGCATGTTACGGTGCTCAATCCACTAAGTGGAGTATGTCGCTTTTGGTTTTAATAGCACCGTACAGACTTAAGTTCCAAATGCACTCCAACATTTGAACCAGGAGCTCTTTCATCACAACTATATATGACGTCTCACTAGTAAAGAGTTCCTTGTCTGGCTACAGGTCTCATGGATGACACATTATCCATGATTCGGCCCAAACTTTTATGGGTCTCATCTCAGTCTAGCTGAGGTGACATTTGTGCAGTGATTCTTCTCTACCATCTCATGGTGATCATCTGCTGTCAAACCTTCTATATCCCATGAGAACATAGCGAGGCGGTTGCTCGTGTGAGTGAGCCAACCTTGTGACCTGTACGACATAATTGTATTGCATACCTTGTGCCTATGCATGTATAAATACACAAATATACAAGAAAAATTTCTTTGAACTGGATAAAATGCATTGAATTACTAAGTAAGAGGAAAAGGTTCAGTACAACATGCCTTGTGCCTGCGTATTTGAACAAAAAGGATCAAAAAGAAAAAGGAGTTCAATACATCATGCTCTACGCATGCCCAAGGCCTTTACATGCTTAACGAAAGGATCTCTAGCTATAGGCTTGGTTAGGGGATCTGCCAACATCTTATGAGTGGACAAGTATTGAACTGTCACTTGTTTCTTAGCGATCATATCCCTTACAAAGTGATACTTTATGTCTATATGCTTAGTACGATTGTGGTACTTAGGGTCCTTTGCATAGGCTATTGCTGCTTGACTATCGCAGTGAATCAGAGTTGGTCCCTCACTCCCACCATGGATTCCCAATCGTACTAAGAATCTTTTGAGCCACACAGCTTCTTGGACAGCTGCAGAACAGGCTACATATTCTGCTTCCATGGATGAAAGAGACACACACGTTTGTTTCTTGCTGCTCCAGGAGATTGCTCCGTTATTCAGTAGGAAAGCATAGCCTGACGTCGAGTGTCGCTCGTCCAGGTCTCCTGCCCAATCAGCATCGGAATAACCCTCCGCACGAAGGCCATTTCCTTGATAGCATAGCTCATAGTCCATGGTTCCTTTTAGATATCTCATAATCCTCTTTACAGCTTCCCAGTGTTTGACTCCTGGATTGGATTGGAATCGACTCACAAGTCCGACTGCGAAGCATATGTCTGGCCTGGTACACAACATGGCGTACATTAGGCTGCCAACGGCACTTGAGTATGGGACTCTCTTCATGCGTTCTATATCGCATTGTTTTGTAGGGCGCATTTCCTCACTTAGGTTATGTCCCTTAACCACAGGGGTATCCATAGGCTTGCAGTCTCTCATATTGAAACGCTCAAGAATCTTTGCTATGTATGCCTTTTGTGACAATGACAGCAATTTTCTAGAACGATCTCTTCTTATCTTAACGCCTAAGATATATTCTGCTTCGCCCATGTCTTTCATCTCGAAGTTCAAGGATAACCACTCTTTGATCATCTTTATTAGTTTAAGATTGGTACCAGCCAGTAGTATGTCATCGACATAGAGGGATAGAATGACAAAGTTGTCTCCAAACCGCTTGATATAAACACAGTGATCTTCCTCGATCATTTCAAAGTCATAGGAGCTTATAGCTTTGTGGAACCTTAAGTACCACTGCCTAGATGATTGCTTGAGTCCATAAATGGATCTCAAGAGTTTACAAACCTTTTGTTCGTTCCCTTTCTGTATGAAGCCCTCAGGCTGTTCCATATAGATTTCCTCATCTAGTTCTCCATTCAAGAAAGCGGTTTTTACATCCATCTGATGTAACTCTAAGTCTAAACTTGCTACTAAAGCCAGTATCAGTCGTATCGAGTTGAAACGTACAACAGGTGAGAAGGTGTCTGCGTAATCCACTCCTTCCCGTTGTGTATACCCTTTGGCAACTAACCTTGCTTTGGGTTTATCAATTGATCCATCAGCCTTACGTTTGTACTTGAGAACCCACTTGCTCCCAATTGCCTTTCGGCCAGGTGGTAGATCAACTAATTCCCATACTTGGTTGGATTCCATGGAATCCATTTCCTCTTGTAAGGCCTTCTGCCATTTTTCCTTAGCAGGTCCTGTTAGTGCTTCTTTAACACTTACGGGGTCTTCTTCATCGTGTTCTGGACTAACGATGAAGGTTGCTCCTTCAATTGAGAAGCGTCTCTTAGGAGTTTTGTCTCTGTTACTTCTCCTAAGTGGGGTTGTTGCAGGACTTACTTCCTGTGACTGGGTTAAACCTTGTTGTGAAAATGGTTCAACCCTCCCACTCGGATCAGTAGACTGAGGAACACTTTGTTGTACCTCATTGCCATCATCCTCATAAAGACGGCTTGTTCGATCAATACTCCCTCTGCTAGGATATTCGGTTTCTATGAATGTTGCGTCCCTTGACTCTATCTCAGTCACTGAGCCGTCATCATTTTCACCAATGAAGACATACCCCTTAGAGTTCTCAGAGTATCTTATGAAGATACACTTTTTGCCCCTTGGTTCTAGCTTGTCATATTTATGGGAAGAATCACGAATATAGGCCGCTGACCCCCATGGTCTTAGGATGCTTAGATCCGGTTTGCGGTTTGTCCATGATTCATAAGGGGTTGTTGTGACTGATTTAGAAGGCACTCGGTTAAGTATGAATGTGGCAGTTAAAAGAGCATCTCCCCAATATGAGGTTGGAAGCTCAGCTTGTGCCATCATTGATCTAACCATATCGAGGAGAGTTCTATTTCTCCTTTCAGCAACTCCGTTCTGTTGAGGAGTGCCAGGGATTGTTAGTTGCCTAACAATACCCCTTTCTTCACAGAGCTCCTTGAACTGATCAGAGAGGTATTCTCGGCCTCGGTCAGTTCTTAAGGCTTTGATTCTTGAACCTAGCTGATTTTCCACTAGATTGAGATATTTTCTAAAGCACTCTAATGCCTCAGATTTGTGGGAAATCAGGTAAGTATAGCCATATCGGGAAGAATCATCGATGAAGGTAATAAAATACCATGCTCCGTGACGTGCCCTAACACTCATTGGTCCGCAAATATCAGAGTGTACCATTCAAGAGGATGGTTAGCCCTGGTTGCCTTTCCGAAAGGCTTCCTTGTGCTCTTGCCAGCAAGGCAATGTTCACACAGAGACATTTCCTTTTTGGACACGTTTCCTAGCAAACCCTCTTTTGCCAGTTTGGTCATGCGTTCTTGACCAATATGTCCTAATCTAGCGTGCCATATATCGTAATTGACATCGGAAGAAAGCGCATAGCAAGAACTAGAAAAATTATCATTGAAATTTTCTAAAACAAAGAAACCATCCGAAACATAACCAGAAACTGAAAAATTGGTCCCATACGAAATGTCTACTGTGAAATCATGAAAAAAGACATTGAAATGAAATCTAACTAAGGAAATAACAGACACAAGATTTCGTCGGATTTCCGGAGCGTAGAGGACATTTTGCAGGACTAGGGTCTTTCCTCCATGCAGGGTCAGCTCACAAGTACCGATCCCTTTGACTTCTACTCTCGCGTTGTTCCCAACATAAAGCCATCTGCTTCTTGCTGGTAACCGACGAAATTCTGTGAAGTTCCCACGATCCTTGCTCACGTGGTCTGTGGCCCCTGAGTCTATAACCCAAACAGGATTAGTTTCAGCAATAAACGCAGTGCTAGAAACATAAGAGAAATGTATTGAATCTGAATCCAATACCTTTTTCTGCTCAGGGCAGTCCTTGGCATAATGTCCCTTTTGTTGGCAAGCATAGCATTTGATGGTTGCTATGTTCCGCTTCTTTGCAGGTTTCTTGCCTTTCTTGAAGGAACTCTTTCCCTTCTTCACTTTAGGGCCGCCTTTCTTATTTTGAGAGCCTTTGCTTCTCTTGGACTGGTTTTGGGAGGTTGTCCCTCCCTTTCCTTCAGTTAAATATGCCTTACTGACAGGCTTCACAGTTTCCATCCGATCATCCTCCAGTTGGAGGTGGCGAGCTACATCAGCAAAGGTTTTTATACTCTCATTATGAGTAATGGTGTGCTTCATGGTATCCCAACTTGCTGGGAGAGATCTCATGACAGCTTGAATCTGTTGCTCATCAGATAAAGCGCCTCCGGCTTCCTTAAGCTCCCTGATTAAGTTCTGCATTGCCCTTAGGTGATGCCTTATGGGAGTGTTAGGACCCAGCTTGAAATTATCAAGTTTGACGGTGAGTCTCCTAAGCCTCGCAGCAGAGGTACCGTCAAATTCGGATTTCAGTGCTGCCCACATGGCAGAGGCTGAAGGGTGTGTTTCGAATTGCACCAACACATCGTCAGTCATGGCACTTAGCATGGTTATTCTGGCGATAGTGTCCCTTCTTTTCCAGGCCGCGTAGCCGTCCTGGTCCCTTCGCGATGCATTTGCCTCAGGCTCTGGAAGAAAAGTAGTCAACACATCAGTGACTTCTTGTTCTTCGAGGACATACGATATCTTACGACGCCACATGCTGTAATTGTCTCCGTTCAGCTTGTCACCTCCTACGAGGTCAGCTATAATGGACTTGATTCCTCTTTGAGACATCGTGCTATCACATAGACAACAATGCATTTTAGTATGGTATGCAATATACACACTTTTGTTCAAGTAGGTCATAGGTCGCCTGGGTAAGAGTCTCACCATTTTCATGATCAGGAGACAACTAGGTTGGCTCCCATCCCATTACTCCTGGTTAGTCTCTTACCTTTCTTACCTTTGACTTTCCTTGAACATATCCCCAATTTGGAGTTTTCCTCATGAAACTCCCACTCAAATAAAGCATTTGAAAATAAAAAAAACTTTATTTATTGAAGCATGAATGTTTACAAAAAATTGGATAATTCCAAAAATGAAGTCTCAAGAGTAAACATTAAATGAAAAGAAATAAATGTGAACAAAAACTCATTCGTTCATGATATATTTTATCATTGGTTCTCTCAAACTCTCTTTAACACCTTTCCAGCATCTACAGAGACATTGTTTAAAAAATGCTTCACTAAATATGTGTCCCCTCCTTGCCAGTTCCTCTCTGTATTGGATTGCAATATTTGAGAAAAAGAGTGCGTCTTGCTCATTGACAATTTGTTTAGCATAATAATTCAATTTTGAAAATAGGCACTTTTGATGCTTGTATTCATCAGCATGCTTTTCTGCTATCTTTTCTATTAAATTTATGTCCTTGGGTCTGCAGACTTCTTCCTCTTGTTGGTCAGGAACACATTTCCTTTTACCACTGCTCCCCTCAGGTACATTAGAGTTTACTTGTGATTGAGGCGCTTTTCTTTTATTTGTACTTTCGGCAGCATAATTATTTGAAGATTTCGAAGCATCAGAAAGTGGAGAATAAGTTGGATATTTTCAAAAGAGGAGTTAGAATTTGAGTTTGAGTTGGCCATTTCCTAAACCCAAAAAGAACAAGTTAAGAAAAATATAAAAATAAATATTCAAAACATTTATTTGCTATTTTTCATACCCAAAAAGTCATAAAAAATCAGCACATAATATATTAATTCATAGCTCATGATTTTAGAAATATTTCAGGTCAAACAGGGCTCAAAAATAGTCCCTCACGCGCCCTCACGCGCCCCAACAAGCAAAAAAATTTTTTTTTTTTTTTTTTAAAGGAGCTAGGATCGCCCACTCTCGGGACCGGCGCGTGTCATACACGCGCCGCCTTTCCGGCCTCTCGCCGTCACTGACCTGTCCTATTTGATTCCTCACGTCTCAAGGAGTCTATATATGTGCTTTTTATGACCAAAGGGTCCCTAGGTGGACCCCACGCGCCCACATGGCGCGTCCAAAAAAAATTTCAGAAAAAAATATTTTTTTTTTTCAAAAAAATTTCAAAAAAAAATTTTTATTATTATTTTTTTTTTTAAAAGGTCGGTCGGGTCGGTCTACCGACCCGACTTCCAGGGAGATCCGGGTCCACGGACCCGAAACGCAGCGTTTCACTTAAAGTGAAACGCTGCGTCCTGGCCAGCCCAAAACGACGCCGTTTTGGGCTGGTCAGGTCGTCCCTGACCTCCAGCCGGGTCGCCCCAGATCCGGCTGGAGCTCCGGCGGGTCCGTCGCGACCCGCCATTTTCGAACCGCCGTATCTTCCTCCTCCGAGCTCCGTTTTATGCATTTTAGGTGTCTATGGACTCGTATTTTCGTGCTCTACAACTCTATGGGTTTATTTTCTTTAAAAAACATCAATTTTAAAGACCCAAAAACAAGGTTCGAACGGCCGACGTTGGAAGTTCCAGAAAATAGACTTCGATCACGTTTTTAAATCTTACGGAGTAATAAGTAATGTTTTCGAACTTCACTTATATAAACGGAGTGTGTATTTGAGTTTAAAACACAAGCATATTCAGTTCGAATGGCATACGGTATATTCACGGTGCAGCGGAAAAAAATGAGCGTGTAATATATATATGCACACATATATTGAGAGCCTCAAGAACATCTCGGCTCTGATGCCAATGTTAGAAAAATTGGAGAATGGATCGAAAACATACCGGGTCGGATCTCGGGTCGGGTCGGTCGGATCTCCTTAGCTCACGCTTAAGCTAGACTATAAAAGTCTGAGCTTTTAAGTGCACAGCAGAGCACCACTTTTGCAAGAAAGAAAATAAGAGAGAGAGAGAGATAGTAGGAAAGCTCTACTACTGGAGTGATTTGAACTGATGGGGGGAAGCCTCTATTTATAGCTTTTGTCAGGGATATTTTGGGTAGCATAAAAATATCCACTGAGCCCATCAGATAAAATCTGAGATAAGATATAATATATCCTTATCTCATAATATCATGATATTTTGAATTCAAATCCAGAATCAATCTTAATTAATTCTAAATATATATACTTAATATATATTTAATCTATACAATATAAATTAATTAATTTAATATAAATTAATTAGATTTATATCGTAACCGATTGGATATGATTCAGGATGTTTGACCAAGTCAAACATATCATGATATCGCTTGGATATTTGACTGATATATTCTCTTTATACCCGGTCAAATAATCCGGCCCATCAAGGGCGGATCCAAGCCCAAAAATCTAACAAGATTAAATGAGATAAAGTAGCATGCATGTGTCCCCCTGTATGCTTGTAGGAGACGCACTTGACGACCCAATTGGGGTTGAGATGGAACCCACCAGCAGGTTAGTAATGTGGATTACAAAGATCAGGCTCACAGATGGCGAGGATCGATCGGCAGGTGCGAGGGTCGATGGGTTCAAACTCATCCGCAGTGGCTCCTATTGTAAAAGCCCACAGAGGTGCAGCGGTTCCACAGCTAGTGACTAAAGCCAAGTATGAAGATGCACCCGACACCGCAATCTAAAGAGAGGTAGGTGAAATCTAGATCGTGGGCGAGAGAGAACGATGGAGATTGGCAGGATTGGACGAAGAAAATAGGAATATTTGGGTTCTCTGATGGCCATGGAAGTTAGAAATGTATGAGAGGCAAAGCCGGCGAGGCGTCTCTGGTAGTAGTTCTATGCCTTGCAGATCTTTGTGCAATATTCTTCGCATTTTAACACCGCAGAGGGGGGTGAAGAGATAGGGAGTGAGGATAGTGGAGAGAGAGCATGAGAGTCCAGAAGATATCAGTAGGACCCAAAAAAAAATTAAAAAATTAACAGACATTTGATATAACTAACAGAGATAGTATTTTTACTCTGTTTTGGAATATCCATGTACATTTTTACACTTAATATTATATTATGATGTTTGATGCTCATTTTTATATGAAAATGGGTAAATTTGCCCCGTTACCCAAATGTTTTCGTTATGTATTATACGTGCACACTACCGCTGGTCCGCCGCTTATCCTACATCTCCATCTATGTTTGTTTATTTATTTGTTTATTTATTTCTAAAATCTTATTTATAAGCCACGCTCTTATTAAGTGAGCCAATGAATAATATAGGCTTCTGTTGGGTTACGATAGATTATTGACTTACCAATACCAGGACCGTTCTATATGCTATACACACATACACAAGAGTCTTCATCACATCGTTAAGATTAGTATCTCCGATAATCTCAAGATCAAAAGCTGTTACCAAATCAACTATGAATGATATTCAAAGTTTATTTTTCATATCCCAATGCATAACTGTAAAATAGAGATCAAAATAAGCAATTTAAATAAACTATACACACTGGTGGGGAAAAAAATAAATATATGATAAACACTGAAGGAATTATCCCCACCCAGAGGGGGAAAAACAGGGAGATCAAGATGTGTAAATTAAATGCAATGTGTTAGTGATCTTATCTTTATGTTCTACAAAATTCACATCCTAATCAAGCAAATATTGTTCTTGTATTATCCAAAATTAAGGCCAACATCTAAAGATAGATTAAGAATCTAGGAATAAAATTAAATTTAAAAAATTAAAATATATATATGGTCCCGCCCTATCCTGATATGGTTAGGACCGAGATGAAATGGTTGGGACGAGAAAATTTAAACATCACTAAGATCATGCTCTCAGTCATGTAAATTCACTCACATGCCATTGTCACACCTATTCGCTCAAAGTCCAATCACCCCTTCCTTTGCCCCTTTATCTTCTACTTAATTATTGGCCACTGGCTTATACTCTCCATGGACCATCTGCCGTACATAATTCATTTCTTGTATTGTCTTTCTAATTTCTTTAGTGCTGTCAGTGTTTTTCCTTCATATTTTCTTGTTAAATGTCATCTCTGATCTATAGCGAGGTATCTTAGTTGCTCTTATATGTCTATATTATTGATGTGTGGTTTGTTTCTTCATGATTTGTTGGGATCGGACATTGTTGCTCTCATCTATCTATGAATTAATACACAATAGACATATTTGAAGATTAGAGTGAGCCGATTGTTGACAAGTTTTGGCACATCCTCAGGTATACAAGTTACGTCACCTTTTTTTGGTTGCAGCAAGCCCAACATCCCGTACCTAAGTGAATAAACATGCCAAAGCATGCGAAGGAATTAATGGTATATTCGACAACTAATCGATCAATCAAACATTTTTAGGCTTGTTTAATTTCTCAGTCGACATCGTATATATTGTCTCTCTAGGTATACACATTGATTTGTATGCTATGGTTAATTTGGTTTTGTCGCTAATGTGTTATATATACATACATATAAGTTAATATATATGTATATATATAACAAAATTAATTTTAATTTTTAATTTATATTTCTATACAATATAAACCAGAGGTTCATGCTCGGTTGAAATGTTTATTCAAACAAAAATGTTCTGTTTACTTTTTTATCTATGCACACATTGTCTTGCTTGATAGTTATTTTTTATAAAGAAAACAAATTGTTCTGGTTTGATATTAGTAAAGAAGTTATAATTTAGTAAGAAGGTTAATGTAATGGTTCCAGAACCGCTCGTCCAGAAGTTATTGACCATCTGACACAAATTAACCCACGTATCCCAGGAGGCTAGTATACGGATATATGGGGACGTTTTTCTTTTTACAAAAACCAAAATGCCTTTGAGAAGCTAATAGGCTGGTGATTAGTGATTCTGTGATTGATTGATAGAGCATATTCTCACCAAAATTAAAACTGCTCTATATAATCAATAGGATTTGAATCTACCAGAAGGAGCTAGTCCTTCACAGTATGATTAATCAATATTTGAATTTTTATTGGAAGAGGTGCTCACATTTAGTGCCCGATAATGACTCAAATAGAATTGCCTCCAATTGAAGGATGCCTATACATAAAATAAAAAAAAGTGCTACACATCTCATCATTCTTGAAAACAAAATTTTTCTTAACCAAATTAATGAGATTTATGCGAAACAAAAACAACTGCTATGTACATCATCACTCTTAAAAATAGAATTTTTCTTAAAAAAATAATAAGATTTATGCGTAGCAAAAAAAAAAAAGCTCTATAAATCATCTTCTTGAAAATGGAATTTTTCTTAAATAAAATAAGCAGGTTTCTACACTGTTTGTAACAAAAATGAACATAGAATCATTATTTTCTAAGCTAGTTGTAAGACCGTACAAAACTCAATATTGTCTACACCAGTTGTATCCCATGCAATTGTAAAAATCAGTGTTAGGGAGGAAAATGGCCTCCCCCCCCGGGTAGGCATAGGTATTTCAATGCTCATCTCAGTAATGAGTACTATGATACTCATCGCTACAGTAAAATCTAAACTATTCAAAATTAGTTACAATGATTTAGATTTAAAATTTTTAACTTGTGGTTTTTAAATAAAAAATAATTTTTAAAAAACTTGTACTTAAAATATTATATTATTTTGGATTATGTACCTATTAAAAGAAAAATAATTTTTGAAAAAAAAATATTAAATATTAAATCTGACTGTCCATATTAAATTTGAATATCATGAACACTGAAACTAGTTCTCTCATTACCCCATTCTTTCATTTTGTTAATAGTTCATGCGGATTCATGCCTCCTACATTCTCCTCTCTATCCCGTCTTCCTCTCTCTATTCACACAAACACACAAGTGTCACAGGAAATGTACGTATCAATTATCTTCTTCACACGTATAGCAAAAAATAAAGAAATTATTTATTGGTATTTAAACTGATACATGGGATTATGAATATTAATGGATAAGATATATACACATATAAATATGTGTGTGTGGTGGTTATTGAACAGATTTCACTGAAAATTGACTTCTTTTTTACTAACATAAAAAAAAAAATACAACATAATGTAATATAGAATGTATTCTTTTTACATATTCACACCTTCATAATCACTTTTGTAGAGGTTGAAATTGGTTGGCTGGAGGCAAACATATGGAAAAGAAAGCTAGCACGTCTCCATATGTGTCGTTTCTTGCATCTTTGAAACAACAGGTATTTAGCATTCAGAAAACAAAATATAGCAATAAATTGTTATTGTTGCTGCTTAAGCCTATAAGGAATTCGGTCTTGTAAACGCAGTTCCCATTTAAAGTATTAAAATATCCAAACTTATAGCATCGGAAATTTAAAATGATAATTTGAGGAAGTATTAACGATGACTTATTCTTTTATGTTTTCGATTAATGTGTAATAAACTAATTACTTATATGAAATGTTCTGCCATGGGCATCAGATATTATAAAATTTCTTTGAATGCAAAAATACATATAAAGTTTTTAAAATAATACAAAAATACATATGAAGTTTTAAAAATGATGTAAAAATGCAATGATCGTTAAGTCAATAAACATTGACTTTTAACAAACAGTCTCTTTGCATATTGCATTATGTTTTCAGACCCAGTGGCCTTGTCCACGACTATAGGGTTTTCTGTAAAACATAAAGGCTACACCCCCCCAAACAACCTCATCCACTATCCTTTTCTTTGATTTTTTTTTTTTCACTGTCACTGTTTTTGCCTTGAAGCTAACAAGTTGGAGATCAAGAGAACTACCCTTAAAAATTAGTGACATTTGAGAACTGGCCCACGGAGATACAGGAAGAAAACGTCTTACTTTATTAACAACTCAAGAAAATATATAGTATAATGTCTTGACCTACAACTAAGAAGACTATTCAAGCTTTGGGCTTACGCTAGCCTAATCCATATAACAAACTTATACAAACTACAATACTAATACATTGACTCAATATCTATAACTTAAACACCCCCCTTCAAGTTGGGGGCCATAAATGTTAATGGTTCCCAATTTTCTTATCAACCTATTATGATCTTCTCTTCCAAGTGCTTTAGTGAGGACATCAACAAGCTAATCTTCAGAGTTAACATGTTCCAAGCTGATAAGTCCTTCTTGTAGTTTCTCCCAGATAAAATAACAATCAATTTTGATATGCTTTGTCCGTTCATGGAAGACGAAGTTGGTAGCGATATAGATGGCAGCCTTGCAGTCACAATATACGTTAACAAGCTTAAGTCCTTCACTCCTAGAACTCCTAACATTCAAGTTAACCAAGTGATTTCTAAAACAGTTGCACCTATGGCCCAATACTCTGCTTCAGCTGAAGACCTCGACACTTTTTGCTATTTCTTTGATTTCCAGTATACGGGGGACCCACCAAATTTTATGATGTATCATGCTATTGATCTTCTTGTATCATGTCATGTGGCCCAATTAGAGTCCACATAACACTTTAGATCTCTTCTGGAAGTTGTAGCCAACATGTCCAATCCTGGACTATTTTTCAAATATCTCATACACAAACAATAGCTCCCATATGTGATTTTCTTGGATTGCTCATGAACTGGCTTAAATTCTCACAACAAAACATATATCAGGCCTTATACAGTAAGATATGATAACCTACCTATTAGTCTGTGATAAGGTGAAGGATCCTACAAGAGAGGATCATTTTCCTTGGCATTTTTCTATTTCTATTTTGTCCTTTTCTCAATGACTGGATTAGTGCCTACAAAATTCAATTTGGCATTTCCTTCCATAGGAACTATTAGTGGTTTTGAACCACTTAAACCTGCATCAAAAATGATGTCCAAAGATACTTTCTTTGACTGAGAACAATACCTTTTGTGGAACTTGCTAATTCTAAACTAAGGAAGTATTTGAGTTGTCCCAAATCTTTAATTTTGAATTTTTGGTGCAAATGTAGTTTGGTCTCATTAATTATGTTGAGGCTATTTACTGAAGGGAATTGAAAGACGACGCGCAGCGGAAAAACAACTCGAAATTTTAAAACTTTCATTCCCTTTCCCGGATCTACCGATCGCGTTTAAGTCAGGTAGTAAGAAGCATTACCTTCAGGCGTTTGATTCCCTGGTGACTCGCTGATTCGGCCGTTCAGGATGCTTCTGCTCGCCTCCTTTGTCATTCGAAGTCGACAACTCCGGTCGGCTTCCTCTGCCGGTATCCACACGAGTAGCCCTCAACCTCGAACGGCGTGCTAGCGCCTATGTCCGTCTAGGGTTTTAGGAATCCATCCTCTCTCCTCTCTTAGGCCGTCTCTTATCTGTTGGTTCTCTCTCCCTAAAACCCTAGCTCCTCATATCAAATATATAGGATGCTATAGGTTTAATGAATAATATTTAATTTCGAAATTAACTCTAAATTAATTCCGAAATTAATACAATATCAAATATTGCCTAATCAGATAAGAGAACAATTAAATAAATATGGTTTAAATTAAATCTGTCTCACAGATTTAATTCACCTATTTATTTAATAAAGAGATGACGGAATTAATTTATATATATTTAATTTATCCTTATAAATTAAATCTAACAATTAATATCTCTTATATATATATACAAATTATATATATATATATACACGTCCACCCTATATTATTCATTGAATCTGGACATATCTTAGATTCAATGAATCTGGACATCATAACTCGTGTCGGGCTATTTTGTGTGCGACCTTGTAGGCCCATATGAAGTTGGCAGTAGGCCATTAACTATAATGACTCACAAGTCGTAAGCGGTCTCTAGCAATACATCACGACTACCCAAATCATATGAGGATCATTGAACGATGCAACCTTTCATACAACCATATCGCGTCCCTTTTGTCACACGACATTTTGGTCATAGATGAGGCATGGAGAATGTCATTCTCCTATTCATGACCGTTACTTTCTCGATCCCTGAGTAGTCTGAGTATAGAAATGGAACTACCTTTCCATTATAGTATGGCCATACATTTCTCAGACTCACTCATCGAGGGGCCCAGTAATGTCTCTCTATGAATGTGAGGGACAAATTCCATCTTAACCATTCACATTCCTTCGCATGAAAAACCACTAAGCCTGAACATAGTCTTTATGATCACTCGGTCAAAAGTGACTTTTGACTAGGTCAAAGCTAAGCGTTTCTCATGTATGAATCCATGATGATCTCAGGTCAAAGGGCACAGTGACATGGTTTGTATATGAGAGAAGCTTATGACTTAACCCATGCAGCTCTCTCATAGCGGGTCGGTCCAACACCTTGTACTCTTACATGTGCCTATGACTTTAATTTATATCTCTATATATCTTTAAAGTCATACTGGTCTTATTTCATCTTTGCTCCCACATAGATGACCGACCAGGGACATTTAGGATAAACCATGAGTTATCCAAGGATAGTTATCACAGTAAACATGCAAATAATATGATAACGTAATTGATAAATTCATAAATTAACAATGTTCAAAACATAATGATTGGCCCCTAGGGCACAATTTCCAACATTTACAACAATCACAAGGTCATCAACATAAACTAAAACAGCAGTAATTTCCTCTTTATCTCTTTTTACAAATAAAGAGTAGTCATACTTGCTTTGTCTTAGTTTTGATACTCTCTCCCCAGAATTTCATAGGAATGCTAGAAAGAATTATGAGACTTCTAGCAACATTCAATATGTGTTTGTGTTTTCTCTTTATAACACCATTTTGTTGTGGTGTAAAGACAAGTGGTCTCATGGACTATCCCTTTCTCATTTAAGAAATTTCTCAATTAATTATTTACAAACTCTAAACCATTATCTGATCTGATTCTCTTGACAACCATAGAAAGCTTATCAGAAACATAGGCTATGAAGTTCTTTAAGCATTGTATGCTCTCATTTTTATTAATCAACAGAAAAACTCAAGTACACTTAGAATAGTCATCAATCACTGTAAGGAAATATCGATGCCCTTTATAAGTAGCATCCTTATAGGGTCCCCAAACATCAACATGCAATAACTCAACTGAAGAGGAAGTATTGGACATCGAGGAAGAAAAAGGAAGTCCACCTTGTTTGGCTTGAGAACAAACAATACATTTATTTCTTGGGAAATCTACGATATCTTTCCTTATAGGCTCTAAATATTTTAAAATGTCTAAAGGAGTATAACCTAAATGCTTGTGCCATAACTCTGAAAGTTGCTCATTTTTCTCACTAGGTTGAAAACTCATAAGTGTGTCCAGTCTTAAGGCTTTTCTAATTAAGCACAGTCTATGACTGATTTTACCAATCACTTGAGATCTCCTAGTTAAAATCTCTTACAAAGTACAAAATTCAAGGTAAAAAGATATGATACACTATATTTCTTTAGTTAACCTAGAGATTGAAATTAGCAAGGAACAAGAAACCGGACTGGGGATTCAACTGGTCAAGGCAGTGGTTAAGGGTCACTGGTCGGACCAGAGGTTGGACCGGGGTCAAACCGGTCATATTAAAATAATATAATTTAATTCATAACATTAAAATAGGACAAAATTTATAAATAATAATCAGTCAAAAAGATAAGAAGTTATAAAAGTAGTTTAAATGTTTTGATTCAAGGAAAAAAGTTTAAAACTCCTCATATCATCCATACTCCAGTACCTCGCTATTTGGAAAAGGGAAAAAAAACTTATGCCAAAAATGCTACAGGATGCCTTTTTTTTTTTTTAATAAATGTGGGTAGGCAGGATGCTTTTCTTACGAAAAGGATTACATTAGATGCATTTCTCTCCCATCCTATCTTCCCTCGACTTGACTGGGGACTTCTCTGTTTTTTTTAATTTAATGATCTGTAATAATTAAAGGGATTCTACAAACAAAGATCAGTATATCACTCAAAGATCAAATTTAGATAATCAGATTTCATATTAGTATATCACTCACAGCCCGAAACTTGGAACACAGAAGCAAGATCAAGAAAGGAAAAAACATAGCACATCAAGCTAAAAGAAAATAATCCAATCAACCGAACAACACAACCACGGAACCTGAAAACAAGTAGAAGGAGAAGAAAGAACCTCAGGCTGCGATAATGGTTACCACCATGAAGAAGAAATGCAATGGGGAGTGACGAGCTGCTGCTACAACCAGCAACTAGTAAATCAGATCGAAGAACTAAGAATGACGACCTGCTGCTTCGACCAGGATGACATCATGTGAAGACCGGCGATAGTGAAAAAAACAGCAGCTACAGTAAGGATTGATTTCGGTTAGGGATTTTCGGTTTGGGGGGAGGAATGAAAATGGCAAAGCTGAAGGAAATGGTTAGTGAATAGTGATGGACTAATTTCGATTTGAGGATCGGGATTTCTGAAGCTATGCATTCTGTGTTACTGCCTGGCTGTATTTTTTTTATTTTCAACTAGAAACGGCGCCGTTTCATTAACTGAAGGACAAAAATAATATAAAAATTCAACCAGGCAACCCACTGACCCTACCGGTTACTCGGTTTTGACCGATTAAATCGGCTTTTCACCGGTTTGACTGGGAGCTGGTTTTCTATCAAACCAGACTGGACCAGTAACCGGTTCACTAGTTTTTCAGTCAAACCAGTCGGTCCGGTTTGGTTTTTTCCCCTTGGAAATTAGCTTATAGCAGTATGTAGGAGTATAATAAATGTTAGTAAGTGTTATGTTCTCTAATAATTTGATTGTTCTAGTGTGTGCAACAATGATTTTCTGACCATTTGGCATCTAAATTTTTCTAAGAGGACCATTATACACATGGGTAGTATCTAACATGGTTAAGCTACTAACTACATAACATGTAGCACTAGAATCAAGTATCCCATAAGTCTTACATAATGAAAGAGGTAAAGCAATGAGCATACCAAATACGTGTTCTTCTATATAATTTGTTGCTCCTAATGTTTGATCCTTTGAGTCTTTCTTCAATAATTACAAGATTTGATTGTGTTATTGCTGGGTTATGGACTGTTGACTATTTATGGAGCTTGCTTTTGATTCTTTGTGCTCTTTTTATGCATGATTCACGTTAGTAGCTTGTGCCTTTCTACCCTTGAAGTTGGAGGGAAACCCAATGAGTTTATAATATTGAACATGAATATGCCCCCGTTTATGGTAGTGGGTACATTCTTCTTGAGACTGACCTCTTCCTCTGCCTCTGCCAGAACAACCACCTCTAGTGGTGGCTACAGCAATGTCAAGTGGGCTTGTGGGAATTTGTGAACAAATCATACACTGCTCCTCATCCTGACATATCATTGAATATGCTTGATACATAGTGGAGAGTGGTGTCATGAAGAGTATCTGTGATCTTGCTTGGTGGAAACTATCATTAAGTCCTATGAGGAACTGAAATAGGGACTGTTATTGAACAACTTTATTATACTCTTGAGTAGTAGAATACTTGCATATGGGAAGAGGAACCAACACTAAAAGTTCATCCCACAGCTCTTTTAGTTTTGTGAAATAGCTTGCCACTATGAGTATGCCTTGAGTGAGAGATGAAATTGCTTTGTACAAAGAGAATATTTTTGTTCCATCTATCATAAGAAAATGCTCCTAAAGATCAGGCCAAACTAGGCATGCGCTATCAGAAAAGACTAAGCCACTAGTTATGTCTTTTTCTTCAGAGTTTATAATCTAAGACAATACGACCACGTTACATGTCACATCCCAAATCTTAGGCCTAAAAGCCCACAAAGTAGCTTAAAGAAGGTAGGTTAGCAGCCCTTTTGGGTAGAAGTCCCAAAAACAAGAAGGAAAGTCAAAGCAATTTGGGAACTAAACTATGAAGTAAGAAAGTTGTTAGGGGGCAAACGTGTAAATAGCGTTGAGATTCCAAGTAAGTCTCAAGGTCCCAAAAGAGAAAAGATACTAGATATGGGCTAAAAGTTAAGTTAAAATCTTCAAAAAGATGGTTTTATGATGTTAAGTCTAAGCAGGACTCAATCGTAATTTGATAAAGTTACGACCAATAGTGGTAAAAATAGAAAGTACATAGAAAATTTCATAAAAATCTCAAAAAATGGGAAATATTATCTTAAGACTCTCTTGTGAAGAGAAATGACAAAAATACTCTTGAGGTAATTTAAATAGAATTTATAAGATTATCGCTAGTAAATAGTACACTATTTGAGGAAATTATTTGAAATAGCAAGAGACGTCAAAAATATACAAAAAATGAGGTTAAATAGTTAAAAGGTTACACTAATTTATAAAATTAGTCCCACTCCTAAAGGCCAATGGAATGGCTTTAATAAAATATAAAGCCGATTATGCCAAAAAAGGGCACTTTAAAGAATGATTTTTAAGTGGAGCCTATATGATAGGTCATGACTTGAGAAAATTCATAGATTTCTTTAAAGATAGAAAGAATTTTTAGAGTAGACAGAATAATTTTTAGAGCTCCAAAAAGTCAGAAGAAATTTTGATAATTGATAGCCAATTAAATAGAGGAAAATGTCTAAAGGAAAGACAAAAGTATTGATGGCTCATTAATGCAACATGTGGAGTAATTATGATGGGAGAGGATTAAAGTTGCCAAGTGTCAAGTCAAGTATGGAGAGGATCTTGACTTTGGAAATGATTTTCAATTGTAATAAGTTAAAAAGGAAAAGGTGGCAAGATGGCTTAGGGTAATGACACCTCACACTTGTATTTATTATAGTTGTTGGGATATTTTGCCTATAAATAGACACTTCCTCCCATCTTGCAAGACATGAGTTTCAGCCAAAGGAGGGAAACTCTTGCAAAATATTTTCTTGAATTCCAACCAAGAGGAAACCTACCACTTTTGATCAACCAAGCTTGGATCTAAGGTTAGTAGATTATTCTATTGTGTTTCTTGCTTTGATTTCTGGGCTCTGATAGTTGGAAAATATTATCCTTTGATCCTTAGGAAAGGTGCTGGTTGAATTGAGTCTTGATTAGGGGAAGATGATTTTGATGTTAAAACTAGTCTAAAGTCTTTGGTTATAGCTTGTTTCGAGTGGTATTATGTTGAAATTTGAAAGATTTCATGATATGGATGTTGTGTGATCAGTTCGGCCAAGCTATGATCTTCCCCCTAGGATGTGTTTTTGATAATTCTAAGGCTTCCAATGGATTTAGAATGGAAAATTATGTGAAAACAAGTTGAGAAAGTGATGTTGGAAGTGTTAGAATCAAAAGTAGAATTTAAGAATTCCAAGCCCTGTGTTTCAGCCAACACTGGTTCTTAGGAAAGGAGTTCTATTTTCATAAATCCAAGCTCATATTTGGATTCTTTAGACAAAATTGTGTAGGATTAGCCTAAGAGAACAATTGTTACAAAGCTAGAACAGTAATCCAAAAATTAAGAGAAAAGGTTAAGTTTAAGAAAGTTAGTCTTGAACATTATGTAATCTCTTGGTCCTAATAGATTGTATGATCAATATGGCTATTTTTAGGACCTTAGAACATCCAAGAGGATGTTTGATGATGTTGATTGAAAGCTAGTTGGTTGGGAGATCAAAGGAACAGTTTTAAGAATAAGAGGAAAGCTTGAAATATAAGGTAGTGAACTACCTATTGTCATTGCTTGATATTGTATGCTTGTGTATTGCTATGTACATGATATTTGAATATTGTTATGACATGTTTTGGTTACTATAATTTCTATTTACAATGACTAGATTATGTCTCTATGGCCATGCATCAAGAATGTAGCTTTAAGCATGCTGATATATCACTAACTATCAAGAAAATAAACAAGTTGCATGTAATACATTAGCATCCATCTAGCATGATTAATGTGGTATTGTTTACTATCGAGATTCTCTTGAATCTCATCCCTCCCTCCCTAACCAACCATTTAGGTCAATCAATGATGGGCAATGATGACATGAGAAGGAAGGAGAAGAAAGTGGAGAATTATTGATGTTAATGAATGGTTAAGGATTAATATATAATTCTCCTATTATATAAATTATGTTTATGGAAGCCTACGTTGCATTGTGATTACTTAGAATTTCTATGACATGAATGGAAATGTATATAATGAATGGAAAAGAGTAAGCCTAAGTTATGCATGCCAAAGTAATAAAAAGAATTAATGTAGAATTGTTTAAGGGATAAAACGTA
>NW_021632169.1:0-43576 GCF_004799145.2 Neltuma alba | reverse complement strand
AATTATACCACAACAGAAAAAAGAGCTATTTGCAGTTGTTTTCGCTTTAGAGAGTTTAGACCTTACTTGTTAAATTCTCATGTGACTGTTTTACTGATCATGCAGCTGTTCGCTATCTTCTTATGAAAACCACAATCGAAGCCACAATTGATTAGGTGGACATTACTTCTTCAGGAATTTGACATTGAAATCAAGGAATAGAGCCGGGGCTGTGAGAACCATGTAGCCGATCACTTAAGTAGGCTACCTGATGATACACGGGGAGTAGACTCTTCTGGAACTCACCTGTGATTCCTTTCCTGATTCAGTATTATGTGCTCTAGTGTTAAAGAGCCTTGGTATATGCGCATATTGTTAATTATCCTATAACCGGACTCACCCCCCTTTCATGTCTAATTTTAGGCACAAAAACTTCAAAGCGAATCGAGCACTACATCTGGGATGCCCCTCATTATGGCGGGCTATGTAGTGACCAAGTTATTAGAAAGTGTGGCCTAGTGAAGAGTTTGAGTCTGTCATTACAGCTTGCCATTCAATGGTTTGTGGTGGTCATTTCAGTGCAAGGAGAACATCTAGGAAAATTCTAGATTCTGGTTTTTACTGGCCAACCCTTTTTAAAGATTCTTATGATTTTTGTCGGTCCTGTGACAAATGTCAACGTTTTGGGGGGTTAGGTAAAAGACATGAAATGCCTCAACAACCTTTACTGTTTTGCGAAATTTTTGATGTTTGGGGGATTGATTTCATGGGTCCCTTCCTTCGTCCTTTGGTTTTATATACATTCTTCTGGCTGTTGACTATGTTTCCAAATGGATAGAGGCTGTACCCACTAGAAAAGATGATGCCCAAGCGGTTTCTAAGTTTCTTAAGTCCAACATTTTCTGTAGGTTTGGGATTCCAAGGCTGTGGTTAGTGATAGAGGTACCCATTTTTGTAATAAAGTGGTAGATAACTTGTTTTCTAAATTTGGTGGTGTCACCCACAAAGTCTCCACTGCATATCACCCCCAAACCAATGGCCAAGCTGAAGTGTCCAATCGAGAAGTGAAAACAAGTGCTGGAGAAGATAGTCAAACCATCCAAGAAAGATTGGAGCCTAAGATTAGAGGAAGCATTGTGGGCCTACAGAACTGCCTATAAGTCGCCAAGGAATGTCTCCTTATCGTTTAGTCTTTGGCAAAGCATGCCATCTACAGTAGAGTTGGAGCATAAGGCATATTGGGCAGTCAAACAATGCAACATGGATTTGCAATCTTCTGGGGTGGAGAGGAAGTTTGCAGCTGCAAGAACTTGAGGAACTGATATTGGAGGCTTATGAGAGCGCTAGACTTACAAAGAGAAGACAAAATTAGTGCATGATAAGGGTCTCCTACGGAAGAACTTCAAGGTGGGAGACAAAGTGCTGATGTTTAAGGCCAGATTCAAATTTAAGCAAGGAAAGTTCAACACCCGCGGGGATGGGCCTACACAGTCACAAAGGTGCATAATTTTGGAATGGTGGAGCTTCTCGATGAGAAAACTGGAGCAAACCTAAAGTTAATGGCCATCAGTTGAAGCTCTACCATGAGAACCAGAAACCCCCTTAGCTCCCTGGTAGTTTCTTTCCTTCACTCATTTACATGCTTTTGCTTAATTGTTAACTTGTTATGTTGCATGTGTGTATGTTGAATGAGTGTGGGGGAGAAACTCCCTTCAGTAGGAAAGTAGAGTAGTTATAGCTAATTTCAATAAGACTCCCCTGATAGTTTTTGATCTCTCTCCTATCTTGTTTCATGCCTGATGAATTGGTGTTTTTAAGTGAATTATATGATTCAATTTGATTGAGGAATTTTATCTGTGGTATACTGCCTATTCATGGATTTGTTGAACACCTCTTGATCTCTTTTGAGGCATTTTCTAAAGTTTTTGAAATATCCAGCCTTGTCTGTTGTTGGTTGTTGTGTTTATCTGGGTTTAAGTGTTTGTTTACTCTGTGCGTTTGTGTGTTTCGCCGCGGGAACTGTCCTTTCGCCGCGGCGAAGTCGTCCGTCCCTGTGTGTTTCCTCTCGGGACTGTTTCGCCGCGGCGAACTTATGTTTGGCCGCGGCGAAACGTCTTTCTTCCGGTGTGTTTCTTCTCGGGCATGTTTCGCCGCGGCGAACATGCCGTTTCTGCGGGGTGAAGCGTTTCGACTTTTGTGATTCTTTTTTTTTTCTGTTGTTTTTCCATTTTGCCCCCATTTTAGCCTCCCTCCCCCTTCCTTTCAACCCATTTTGGTCTTTTCACTGCCCAACCCCATTAAACCCATTCATCCCCCTCTAATTTCAAAACCGTCGCCCCTCTCTCTAAAACCACTCGGCCCTCCATTTTCCTCTCCCTTCCCCCTGCTCTTCTTCTCCTTCAAAACCTCGCACGCCCCCCTGCTCTTCTTATTTTCCCAGGCGGTCGCTCTCACCCCAGCTTGGTCTGTTTTTCGTTCGCGTGTGGTGTCTTCGCGTGTGTGTGTTCCTCTCTGCGCCGTCCGTGTTCCTTCTCCCCCTTCTTGGTATGTTCTTCTTTTCCCTTGTTCTTTCCTTTAGTTTAGTTTAGTTTAGTGGTTTATTAGGTTATTTGTTATGGTTTTGCTATTGGATTAGTTTGTGGTTAGTGTAGTTGCGTGGCCTGTAGGTTACCTAATGATTCATAGTGCATTGTCTTTTTAATTACTGTATTTGCTTAATTTTGAAAATTTTTAGTCCTCTGAAAACCTATGAATCATTAACTAACCATTTGCCACTGTTAGGTTTAATTTTGTTCATTTCTGTGTTGTTTAGGTTGTAGGTCTTTTTGTTGTGATTGGTGTTCTTTCTGTTTGTTGCTTCAGGATATGCCTCGCACCAAAAACCCAAACCCTGAACCTTTACCCGTGTCTGAGTCTGAGTCTGACTCTGAGGGACCCTTAACCTATGATTCCATCTATAGGGTAGTGGACAAGCGCCCCCTCCTTAGGGAGAGAGCCTTCCCCTTGAACCATCCGACCATCCCTTTGTCCAAAGACTTCAGGAATCCCAAATGCTTGAATTGGCTCGCCCACGAGCTAATGGTAATGATGTCTTTGTCCGCCATTTCTATACCTACGCCCGTCTTCATGGTATGCTATCCATTCCTTTCCGGGGCAAGCATGTGAACTACACTTTCACTATTTATAACATAAGAGACCACTACCGGCTTCCTGTAGTCCGTAATTCTCAGTACTCCCATTATCGTGATAATTATCCTTATGATGAGATCCTCCAGACCCTATGCCGGGATGGTGCCACTTGGCATCGTCCCCGCACTGCTGAACTGTACCTAAAACGTTTGATTTTCGGCCTGAGGCAAAGCCGTGGCTACACTTAGTCTGCAATAACATCCTACCTACTTTCCACCTCCAGAACCTCCCTAAACGCCAAGCTCTTATTGTTTTTCTTCTCATGACCGGCAAATCCTTTGATGTAGCTGAAATCATTCAATCCGCCCTCATTCTTCCGTCAATACCAAAAAAAATCACCAATAGCATCATCTTTCCCCATCTTGTTTCTGACCTTTTCCGCAAGTGCGGAGTTCCTTCATTTGATGATGACAGCTACTTTGAGCCTGCACCTCTATTCCGGTTTGAGCGTCTTAAACTGCCCACCATTACACCCCACCCACCTGTCCACCCCGTATACGATGTTAGTGCAGGCCAGGCCGCCACTGATCCAGCCGAGGAAGGCCCTGATGTTCCCGAACCCCCCCAGCCCGTCACCTTAGACACGCTTGCCGATGATATTGACGAGCTATCTGAGGAAGTTCATCATATTCGCGTTACACTCATTCGGGAGATAAAGCGGCAGAAGGACCGTGACGCCCTCTATGAGCGAGAACGTCGCTACCGCCGCCGTTTTGATGCTTTGCTTGCGGATCGTTTGAACTTCACTTTATCGGCTGAGGAGGAGGAGCCACAGCACCATATGGGTATGGACGGAGCAGGCACATCAGGTGCAGGACCGTCAGGATCTGGAGCAGCTGACCCTGAGCTTTAGTCTTAGTTTTCTGTTTTTGTGGTTTTCTGTTGTTTTCGTTTGCTCTTTTGTTTCATGTGTTGTTTTGAGGCTGGATTGTTTCTTACACTTTATGGTGCCTCATTGGTTTTTACGCGTGTTCACTTGGATGATTTCTGATTAGTTTGCTTTAATCTTTGTTCTATTTTCACTTCTGAGCCTCCTTGCATTATTTGCTGTCCCTTGTTCACAAATTGAGGACAATGTTGTGTTTAAGTGTGGGGGAGGTCTATATTGTGGATTTTAGCAAATGCTTCTCGTGCATCCATACATTTAGATGATTTTGAGGTGTTTTTGAACTGATAGATTGGTTTAATTGTGAATATTTTGAGTTTAGTTGCTGAAGAGTTGAAATTGCACAGGAATTTTCGCTTTTCTGCCATGTTTCGCCGCGGCAACTTCTTGTTTCGCCGCGGCGAAACCTCCTCTTTCACGACTAATAAGCCATTCGGGCATGTTTCGCCGCGGCGACCCCCTTGTTTCGCCGCGGCGAACCCCAAAAAAAAAAAAAAAGAAATTTAATAAATTCCTTGCAATCTCAGCTGGTCTTCAAAAATTTTTTCCCAGCTTAGAATCTTCATACTCCTGCACCCTTTTAAATTAGTAGAAAAGTTCAAATTGTACTAGTGCTTTTAGAAAATTTTCCATGCTTTTAAATGAGGGATGAACTTAGGCTAGTTATTCTCATGTTTTTGACAGATAGTAAATGATGATGTGCTTTGAAATTATGACTATGTGGTTAACTTTTGAGATTGACTAATTGAGATTTAAGCCTTGTTGGAAGGATTTTTGGACCTTAAGTTATTGAATTGAGTGAATCTGCTTATTTCATATTTCTCTAGAACTTGTTTTCATTCTTAATCGAAGCTTAGCGAATCAATTTTTTGTAAAAATGATAGAGGCATTCGATTTCATACCCACATTTCCCAAACACAAACCCAATCATTTTACCTTTGCAAACCCTTTTGAGCCTTCATCTTGAGTACATGCATGCAACATAACAAAAAAAAAATATATAATAATAAAAAAAAAAAAAGAGAGAAGTTGCTCAGCAAAAAATATATATATATATATATAAAAAGGGATTTAAAAAAAAAAAAAGGGAGAGAGATATAAATATTAAAAATAAGTAACTTCTCTCCCAGTTTTTATTTAGATGATTTTGTCTTAATAATTTGTACGTTCGTACTCATTTTCATCTTTATGTTCATTCTCATTTCATTCATTCCGACTGACCTCCATTCCAAATTTTGACCCTTAAAAGTCCTCTTGATTTACAAAGTTGTTTCCCACGGTGGAGAGGTAGAATTATTACAAGCCTATGGTAGAAATTGGATTGAGTAGACTTGGAGTGAAATAACCCTAAAGACAAGTGAGTTAAGAGTGAAACACTTATCCGTGAGATGGATCTTTCTTAATCAATCTTTTAAGTTAATTTTCCTTTGTCCTCATTTTCTTAGCATGTCCTTGTTTACTGATGTCAACTCCGTGAGAATTTCTTACTAATCTTCTACTTTCATCTTTAAGCATGGTAGTATTTCTCTTTGTTCTAGTGTCACTTTGAATTATTCTCGCGCTTTGTTCGGGAGTACAAAGGTCTAAGTGTGGGGGAATTTGATTGAGCTCAAAATATTAGTTTCTTTTCATATCATTATCCATGATTTTGTCATACTTTCTGGTCCTTTTAAGTGAAAATTGTGCTTAACTGAGATTTATGGTTCTTACTTTGAGTTAGTGTCATTTTGAGAATTAAATTGTCATAATTGGTTGTTAATTGGATTCAATTAACTTCTAGGACAATTGATACTTCAATTGTTACTTTTTATTGTAGGACACTAAAGATTTGGGGCCAGAATTGAAGAACTCAAGGCAAAAGAAACAAGAGAAGATCCTCTGCCTAGGTTCGCCGCGGCCAACATCTCACTTCGCCGCGGCGAAAGCCCATCCGTGAAGGCAGGTCTCTGCCATGTTTCGCCGCGGCGAACCCCTCGGAGCAGCAAATCTCAGACCCGACCATTTCGGGAAATTTTGACCTACCCATCCCCAAAAACCGACCCATGCACGTAAGTTTCGGGTTAGAAACCCTATTTTGGGTATGATGACAGGAGATGACCATCATTCAGCCACCACCTACGTATCTTTCATCCTCTTCTCTCATTTCCACCTCAGAAACCCCAATCCCATTTCCATTTCTTCCATCTGCTGCTACCATGGCTGAAGAACAATATCTGGTTGGAGTTGATTCAAGAGTTATGACTAGCTAAGCTTCTCAACTCTTGAATATGGTAGAAGAAGCATGAGTTCACAAAGCTTCAAAGGGGAGTTAGCTTCATCTATAAGTTCTAGTTCTTGTTTATGAATTTCTAGGTCTTAGGATTTGTAAATTTGGGCTGAACTATTTTGATTATGGTTGTAATCAATTCTGGATGATTGTCTTGTGTATTGGATTATTAGTGTTGAATTTGAGCTTCAATACATGTGGTTACATGTATGTTTTTATGCAACTCTTTTGATACTCTCTGTCTTGCATGGTAATGTGTGATTGTTGAGTTAATCTGGGCTTGCATTTAACCAAGTGCATTAATTAATCTTAATACACACACTAAGTGAGCTTAATAGGATCTTATGAAATGGGTACCATTGATTAAGATCCTAGACTTAAAGAGTTCTTTAAGGTGTTTCATTTAGAAAACTTGGTGATTTCTACTCCCATACTTATTTTGAACTATGATTGCTTCAAAGCTATATTCAAGAGATTTATTATCATTAACTTCACTTCATTACCACTATCTTAGAAAAATCCAAAAACATAGTAACTTAGATTAGTATTCATTGCATTTAGTTTTGGCATTTCATTAATGGCTAAAAACACCAAAAACCCCCTTTTTCATCACTCTGCATAGCATTAATCTAACTTAGACATCTAATTTAGGCTCCCAAAAGAGAACGACCCGAGTTTGCACTACTGCATAGCTTGGATAATTTTTAAGCGAGAACCTCTAAGCGAACAACAAGATAAGGCTCTCTTTCAGTGAACTTAATCAAAAATGTGAAATGAATTGAAGAATGTCATGCAACATAACTTATCTTTACCTCGTCTAATTTCTCAGTCACCCCTATCTCAATGATGTCATTCATGTAGCGGATGACATAATATCCACATTCAACATGTCCTTGTTGACAGCAGTACTAACAAAATAAAATATAAAATTGAATATTAGACATTATTGATTATAAACATTAACTTTAATTCATCTAAAAAGGTTAAAAAGTATATATTTAGCTCAAAACAACATATTTTTGGGAGAATCCATGTTGGTAGTTGTCTATTTTGTTTAATCACCACAACATTAAAACTATGAAAAGCATCATCAATAGTATAAAAGAAAATGATATTAGAGCATGTTTTTATAAACTTCACACGTAATAAATATAAACATAAACTAATGTGTCAAGGACATCTCTAATTTCTTCAGATGGACTTTCACAGAGGGAATCAAACTAGTAAACTTTGTTATCGAAAGGGGCACAAACAATTAGAGTCCAATCGTAACTGCAAAATACAAACCATGTTAATTATAATCCTATACATACAGCTTGTGTATCTCAAATAAAATAATACACTTACCCTTTCACGTAAGGTACAAAATATATTGGCTTTCTGGTCTGAGTTATTGTTGTCATCATGTAGATCGACCTCGCTTCCATAGTATTAATCTCTTTCTGCACCCTCTGAGAACACATAAAACCATATGTTCCTTCAAGTCCTCTATTCTGACAGATTTGAGTAAGGTACCTATTATTCAAATAAGAAACATTATGACATGAATAAAATATAACATAAAATAAGAAAATGATATTGTGACTTACAAAATAGTGAGCTACATGAAGACTATATCAAGCTCCTCAAAGTTGAGAAACTGAATGAGGTCCTTCTTATAAATGGTGAAGTCGTATGTTATATTTAAACCCACAATTCCTAGCAGCATCTTGAAAGTAACGGGCTTATCCATGTTTGGTACTACGGAATGAAGAACCTCCAAACTGGAATACATAGCACAACATTATCAGGAAGAGGCAGGAGTACAGGATCTGATGATGCGCTCTTTGTGGCCTTCTTCACTGCTGCCTTCTTCACCACTGGCTTTACAATAAGTCTCTTTAGCCACAAAATGAAATGTCCTTTAGCTTAGGCCAATAGTCGAACCTTACCAGTAGGATTGGGTACTGGTGTATTGCCCTGACCACAAAGAATCCTCTCCACTGTCACCCTTGCTTGATCGCTCAAAATTTTCTTGCCATGAATCGTTGTGCCCATGAATGCTTGACCATTATCGACATGAACAGGTGAATTTTCATAATCCACAAAGAGAGCACATGGCATTCCATTGTCTTTGACAAGGTCAAGGCTAGGGTCAGGGTTAGACACTGTCAGTTACTGTGTCTAATTATTACTGCCTTTCCTACTTTTTTATCACATGTGAACCCTGAAACATAATATGAAATTAGTTAAGATACATTAGATAAGTTTAAATAGATCAAATGAACTTTTAGAAGATTTGAAAAGATGTGTGATTATTACCTGGGAAGGTTCAGATACTCGAGGCATCTGGAATCCACTCATGCCCATCATCATCATAGCCTGTTAAAACTTGGCATCAAATTCGTCACGTATCTTTTGCATCTCTACCATATGTTGTTCACTGAGTTCAGCTCAAACTCTCTCTGTTTCTTGCTATAATCGTTGGTGGAGCTCCTCTTTAGATACCATATTAGAGGAGGATGATCCAGTGCTTCTTTATGAAGCAGAGCCAAAAAATTGTTTAATACTAATCCCTCTAGGGGTCCCTCTGTGACACCTTACTATCATATTATCTTAGGGTTTAATTAAAACCATTTTAGATCACATTAGATGGTCTTGCGCTCAATTTTATCCCAAAAATGCTGAATTTCAGATTTTCACTGTTCATTAGGTAAAAATCTAGTTTTCTGGCCCAACTTCCAAAATTCATAACTTAATCTAAAAGAATCAAAATAGAGTGGTTCAAAATTTTATAAAAAGATATTTGAATTAAATTTCAAGGAAAAATAATTTCGTGAACACAATTCCATTGGAAAAAAGTGTTAAGTTTTGTGAAATTCACCTCTGTCCATTAGGCAAAAACCCTTTTCCTAGATTCTAAACCTTAATTTTGAAAAATCATTAAAAATCATGTAGTTGGATATTTTTAGCGTGCTGCCTATTGATTTTAAGCTCATGACATGAACTTTAAGCATACCAAATTTCATGCAGAAATTCGTTTGGGAAGTTAATAAAACATGGCTCTATTTTGGCATCCTGCTTAGGGATTACAGCACCAACCATATATACTTATACATCACCAAATATAAATGTTTCCTCATAGTTCATCACCATATTTATTCTTGGGTTTGTAGCCTCCATTTTGATGATTCAGTCCCTAAAATATTAGGTTACATATGGGGGATGAGATTTCAATGAAATCCCAGTAGCAAGATCAATCAACCAAAACATCAACATGCATCAATTACAAGCATTCCAACATTTTGCTATTAATAGGAAACTACTTTACCTCATATATGTAGCACTCTAATATGCAATAGCCAAGGCACATAAAGCAAGGAGTATAGCTACACAATCATCATCATCATCATCATCTAGCTCAACCACATAATAGCACATGAAATTGCATAGCAATCAATGCAACACTCAACATTAAGGTTAATTAAATTTTACTACCTTGATCCAATGCTCTTTGATTTTCTTGTTCTTCTTTCTTGCTTCCACAAATGCCAAATCCTAACATGGAAATCCATTAAAAGGGCGGTAAGAATCATCAACCATTCCATATAAAAGTCAACAACATAACTCAAGGACAACTTTTGTCCCTTAAAGCTTTCACCTTTGTTCTTTAAATTTTAGAGTTTGGTTTCTCTAAACCCTAAAAATTCCCTCTTGACTCATTCTTATATAATTTTTCATGCAGATTCCAAATATCTACTTAGATTTAAGAAAATAAAACTTCCTCTTCTAGTTTTAGCTTGGCTGAACCATTATGGTTCATTTTCTAAAAATTAAACTTTCATTCTATGGCTTCCAACACTTGTTCTTTAGGTTTATCCTACACCATTTTCCATTTTGAACACAATGGGAGCCTCAAAATTTGAAAAACACATCTTAGGATCTAGTTCTTACTTTGGCCGAAATGGTCCTCATGAAACATAACAAAAAAAATACTCTAAAATCAACCTACAACTACTTGTAACCATTATGATCTATCATGCTTTGAAGTGTTCTAGCAAGATTTAACAACCAAACTCCCTCCCCTACTCAAAGATCATTTTAGCCAGCACCTAGAGAGAGGATAAACAGAATTTTTCAACCATCAAACTCAAGAGAAACAAGCAAAAAATAACATAGAATCAACTACTAACTTTAACTCCAAGCTTACTCAATCCAAGTTGGTAGTTTTCCCCTTGAATCCTCTTCAAGCTCTCTCTTTTTCTCTCTTTTCTTGCCTTAGCTGAAACTCCATCTGATTTAGGTGGAGGAAGCAATTAATGCACCAAAATATCCCAACCACCATCATAAATGAAAAGCCAAGTGTCACCTTCTTATTTAGTCTTAAAACTTCTCTCTTAATTAAGTAAATCATAATGTAATTAAATTCTAAAGTCAAGATCCTCTCCACTTAATGCTTGACACTTAGAAAGCTTTGATTACCATCTACTAGAGGCTTGACAAATGGCAACTTGTGGGCCAAGTAAAGTGCAAGACTCTAGTATTCACTTTATCACTGCACTTTTACTCCGAGTTTAATGTCTTTCCTATAATTACAGTACTCTGGCCTCTGTAGTTATTTTCTGTCAGATCCATAAATTATTCTCCTCATTTTTCTCTTCCCAAAAAGCCCTCTTTATCTTAAACTCAATTTTTCATTAATTAAATAAAAAGAAAAACTATTTTCCTTCTCATTATTGATTTTTCCACTTTTCAAAGAAATTAGGAAAAATATTGAATACTTGAGGGTCTTCTTTTAATTCCATAATCTCTTATAATTCCTTGGGACATCATAAGAATTTTTTTGGAATTTTATTCTCTTTCCACGTATTTATTTCGAATTTTCCAAATAAAAGGCCTTAAACTAGCTTAAATCGCCCTTAAATTTTTTTGTAATTTCTTTAAGGGCAATTTGGTCATAAAACCAATTTTATAATCTCATATAATTTTCAAATAACATTTTCCTTATTTTTTCTTAATTTTCTAAGGCTTAGAAATATTCTTTTCATAATTATTCTTGACTAATTTTCCTTAATTAGTCAAACTTTTCATAATCAACTTGGAAAATTATAATAATTATTTTCCACCATAAATCTCCTATTCCTACTTATCCTTTTTGGCATTTGAATATTTAGGAATACTCTTATTCCTAATTGCCATATTACTAGATGTGACACCCTCTGACTCTACTGGGATGGTCAACCTTTCTAATGGCAGTGGCCAAGATATCCATCTATCCTTGAGGGACGAATGTACCTTAGGATAATTACTCCTCAAGTGTATCCTATAACATTAAAGCAATAAATTTAATTTAAGATAATTGAAAAAAGTAATTAATGAAGCATAATTCTTATATATTATTTACAATCCTCTCAGCAACAGCAGCAAACTCTGGAGTAATATATTGACCCTTTTTAATCCTCACTACCTTCCATGTTTTTTAGTGAGAAGGACGCTCAATGGGTGGAATGTAGCCAGTAGGATCTGAAACAGCAGCGATCTGTGCATTCTTCATCCGCTCTTCTATCATACTTCTTTCCAACCCACCACCATACCCTGCACGAGACATGGTATGTGGGTACACATTCTGCTCAGATATTTGCTTGTTCTTCTCACTTAATGGCTATGACAATGAAACAAATTCAACAAAGTTAGTTTAATTAAATAAAATATGACCTGATTAAAAACTAAGTTTAAAGAAACCAAACCTGAAATGCAGGGTCTTCACGTTGCTTGATAAAACTCTCCTATACCTCATCACTAATAAATGGGTATCATTCCTTAGGATGCTCACCTTTTCTTTTCCATAAATATAATGTTTTGTAAATGTGGCCTTAAATCCCTCCACCGTTCATCAAGTTGCTTAAACAGACGGTCTCTCATTTGCTCAGTGGCGAGAATATCAAATGTTAGCTGCAATACAATAGCACAGAGTTATAAAGTAAATAAGCAATTATAATTGAAACAAGTAGAGAAAACAATTCATAATGTACCAAGATATCCTCCCAAATGTTTTGCTTCAAACCTTTGTCCACCTTCTTCTAGCTAGGAATGTCTATCCTAATCTTACTGCATGCGACATAACCTACATAACTAGTAAATTGAGCCCCAGTCTTTCTTATAGGCTTCAAATCATCATCAAACTCCATTGTAATGCTCATAGGCTATGTGGTCTCATCATGTAAAGCCAAATACCTCATACAGGTTAGCCCTCTACCCTTTTTCTGGCTAGTAAAAGAGCTGTCGTCGGCAAAACCCTGTTGACTAGATTTGTCCATTTTCTGTTCAAAGAACAATAAATTAATAAATGTAAGAACAAGAAATATCAAGTTAATATAAAACATTATTAAGTATATTTAACCAAAAAACATCAAATAATTCATTTAAGTCTTACAACAATTATCCTCCCAAATTCCTTCACAATGATCATCTCTAACAGTATAGTCATCATCTACCAAATCTATTTCAACTGTTTTAGGTTGAGTAGCTGTGAAAGGCGGGGTTTCATCAACATTAAACTTTAAGTCACCATTATCTCCACCAACTCCTTGCCTCTTACCTTGAAGCATGATAGACAATTTCTTTTTTGCTAGATCGGGAATGAAAAACACTTGTTTTGCTTGACTTGTTGAAAGAGAGCCTTTCTTATCGTTCGCTTTGGGGTTCTCAATCAAAAATAAATCCAAGCTATGCAGTATAGTGCAAACTCGGGTCGTTTCACTTTTGGGAGCCTTTATTAATTACCTAAGCTAGACTAAATGCCATGCAATGCAATGAAATGGGGTTTTGGGTTTTTTTAAGATTTAAATGAATGGAGCCTAAACTAAATGCAATGAAACAAACCTAAGATACTATATTTTTGGTGTTTTAAGATAATAATGATGGAATGGAAATGAATGATAGGAAGTCTCTTGAAAATGGTTTTGATAGCAATCATAGTTCACTTAAAATATTGGGAATTTCACAAATCATTAGGTTTTCTTAATAACAACCTCAATAACTCATTGAGTCCAAAGCTTACATTAATAACTCATTAATGAAAACTTTGTTAAGCTTCCCTAATGTGTAATTCTGGAATGATCATGCAATTGGCTCAATGTAACACAAAATCAACTCAGTATCAAAACATAACCATGCAAGATAGGAGAGAATCATGAGAGTTACAATAAGCATATATGCAACTACATATATTTAACCACAAAGTTCAACATCAATCAATCCAAATTACAAATGTAATCATTAACCAATAATTACAGTATCAGTCCCAAGTTCCTAACTAAGAAATTACAACTCCTAGACCTAGAAAGCCATAAATCATAGCTAAAAATTGCAAACTGAAACTAAACTCCCCTTTGAAGCTTGGAAACTCATGCTACTCCACCATCTTCAAGAGTTGATAAACCCTAGCCCTCCATAGCTTCAAGAAAAACTCCAACCAAAGTGAATCTATCAACCATGGCAGCTGGGAGTGGAAGGAAATGAGATGGAGTGAAGAAAAGATGAAGGAAATGGATGGGGAAGAAGATGGAGGGGAGAGAGCAGAGAAAATGAGAGAATAGAGGTGTTGGAGATGATAGAATGGAGTGATAGGTCGAAAATAGGGTTTCTAAGGGCTTTTAGGGTCAATTTGGGTCGGATCATATGAGTAGAGGGTCCATTTTTGCGTTCTGGATCCGAATCTGACGTTACTGATACGAAGAGGTTCGCCGCGGTGAACTATTCCAGAGAGGTATTCTAGTGAGATTTTGAAAGTTGGCCCCGGCGAACTCAAAAGTTGGCCCCGGCGAACTATTCCAGAATAGCCACTGATGCACATTTTCAGACTTTTTGCCACAGCACAGCATTTTCTTGGAAACTCTCATGTTGTGTAATGCTTTGGTCTTCAATCTTGGCTCTAATTCTCAAGTGTCTACAATAAAAAGCAACAATTTGAAGTATCAATTGTCCTAGAAATCAATTGAATACAATTAATAACCAATTATGACAATTTTACCCTCAAAAAGACACTAACTCAAAGTAAGGACTCTTAATCTAAATTAAGCACAATTATCATTAAAAGGAGCCAAAATCTATGATAAATACCCTTAAAATGATATGAAATAACATAGAATAATTGGGCTAAATCAAATCCCCCACACTTAAACCTTTGTACTCCTGGACAAAGGCAATACAAAACTAAAGCAAGAGAATAGTATTGATACAAATGGGAACCCCTATGAATTCAAAGTAAGAAAGCGGTAGTGCCATTAATCCAACTCTTCAAATAAGCATCCATAGTGATCTAGGTTAATGAGAAGGGATTAAAGTAGAGTACAATCAATGCAATGGGAATGAACAAAAGAGAAAACACTCAAGATATAAATTGTTTCACTCTACTCACCAAGTTGGGGTAATTCTCTCTCAAATCCACTTAATCAACACTTTACCATAAGCTTGTTAAAATCCTACCTCTCCACTTCTAATGCATGAATGTAATGATCAAGAGGACTTTTAAGGTTATGATAATGGGAAGGGTTAAATGAAATAAGATGAGGTGAAAAGATATGAAATGATTAAGCACCAAGCATTTTAGAAAAGGTTTCCAACTAACATTTACTCTAATCTCTTAAAGCACAACTTTGTTCTTCAAACCACCAATGAATTGCCTTATTTCAACATTTTATTCTATTGGTACCATTTTATTTTGATCTTTCTTTCTTTGGCTTTTCTCAAGCATTTCTTCTATTTCTTTGCCTTTTTCTATTTCTCTTTTCTCTGTTTTTTTTATGCAATTCAAAACCCAAGAAGACAAAGTTTAACACATCATGAATAGAATAGTAAAAATGTTGGAAATTTGAATGTATAATGCATCTCTTGGCACTTACGAAAAGATGAAGGCTCAAATGGTTAGCAATGGATAACATCATATGGGTTTGTGTTTGGAATGTAAGGGTTTAGAAAAGAATGCCTCTATCATGCTCATCATATAAATGTAACTAAGTCTCGATTAAGAATTAGAACAAGTTCTAGAAAGTAGAAGATGTAAGTGGATGCAACTCACTATGAATGAAAATTAGGCTCAAAGAATCTTCCAACAAGGCTAAATCTCAAATGCTCATGCACAAAGATTAATTGTACTCCAGATTAATCACAATGCATTAACTCAATCAATATAAAAGCAAGCTTGAAGAATTGTGACCAATGAAACTAAAACAATCAACTTTAAACAAATAGCAATTCTCATGAGTATCAATACAAGTTCATACACATTTACCAAAGTCCAAGAATACACAAATTCAAGTGTAAGTTACTTGAAGCAAAAATTTTCAAAAATTTTAACTCAAAAATCTTCATATTAAGTTCAAAGAAATCAATCAAAATTTTGAAAATTTTTAGAGAACCAGATTTTTCATTAAGCACAGAAAAACACAACACAATCACTGAAGATCAATCCCTCCCCCACACTTGAACTTTGCATTGTCCCCAATGCAAAACTCAAGTACAACCCTAAATAAGAGAAACCAAAACCAAAAAGGGAGCAAAAGAAAAGAAAAGAAAACAAACTACTTTTACTACTGGCTATGTCCCTCCCCCACACTTATCTCACAAAACAAGCAAATAATTCAAAAGATAAGAGTTAAGGAAGGAAAGGGACAACCTTGAGAACGAAATCTCTTCAAACTCTTGTAGGAGAAGTTCTCATCCTGGATAAGAAACATGCATTTCTTCCATATGCTGACTTCTCCTTTATTGGTCTTCCTTAGTAGAGGTGGTGTGGAGTCCTGCAAGCAAGTAGAACCAACAGCAGTACCACATCCAGAAATAGAAACATGAAGAGGATAAAAATGAAATAAAGACAGCTTAGAAGTTAATCTCTCCAAGTAACTATCACAACCAAGGAAATCAATAGTACTCCCATCAGTAGGAGTCAAATTTTTATTTAAATTTTTGAAACACTCAAGCTCATGTGAAGTGGAAGTTGAAGAATCCAACTGATAGTTGTTGGAGTATAGTACATCACTATCACATTCACAAGAGGTAATGTTTGCAGGGGAAGAAAAGAAAGAACAAAATGATTTATGCAAACTACTATTTACAATGCAAGATAAATCAAGAGGTAAATCACAAGATAAAACTTGTTGGAAAGACTTATTGATATTCATGATTTTATCAATTAAAACTTTAAAGCCTTTCTCAACATTATTAAAAGCTATGAACTCATTGGAATTATCATGAATTTGATTCTTAAGGCAATGGTTAGGTTCACATTTTTCCACAGAATCATCTTCTAGGCAATTCACATCAACATCATGCTTTAGCTTTTCAGCATTTTCAATACTAGAAGGTAATGCACACACTTTACCAAAGTTCTGCTTTTGCCACTTAACAAGTATATCATTTTTGTTATCAATGCAATCTATGCATATAGTGTGAGCATTGCAAGAACAAGATAAAGGGTCATTCAAATCAGAATCAGTTTCACTATCCAATCTAGCACTAGAAAGAGAAGCATGTTTTTCACACAAAGAAGCAGTGACAGTGCAAGGAAGATCATTAACTAAACAACTATTATTAGAAGTGTTCAAGTGAGAATTTTCATTTTGAAACATATGAGGGGATTCAACTATGATTTCCTCATCCACCTCATTATCACTCACATTATCAATAACTTCAACAGGAATAGTAGTTCTAGCACAAGGGTCAATCTCCTCAAGAAGAGGAGCAATATTACCTGATGTAAGGCACGAGTCCTTGTGAGTTTGTGGATGTTCTTGCTTCATCTCAGCCTCTTGCATGAGTGAACTTGGACACTTTGATTCATCCTTCCCCATCCCAGATTCAATTTGCGCTATATCACTCAAGAACTTTCCCAATGCACTTTGACATTCTTCTAACTCTTCCTCTGATTCCTTTGAAATTCCAAATATTTCTACCTCTTCAAGTAATCCATGGTAGTATGAATTCAAGTGGTCATAAGCTTCTCTTAAAAATCGTATCTGGTCATTCTTAGGAATAGTGAGAAATGGGTCAGGTTCACTGAATTCATGGTCATGAGATTGGGGAAAGGGTTGGTACATGGATTGGGACAAGGGTTGGTGGTGGTAGTCATTTGGCGAAGGAGATGGTTCAAAGAGGGAATTATATGGTGAGAATGGTTCAAGATATGAAGTGGGACATGGATGGAATGACGGTGATGGTTCATGAAATGGTTGGTGAGATGAGGAAGGGTATTGGTAGTATGGTTCATGTGATGGAATGTTTGGCTCATGATATGGATGATGTGAAGGAAAGTGTTCAAAGTGTGGATTGTATGGTGGAGGTGATAAGTCATAATGTTGTCTTAATGGTGGATGTTGGTTTATGTATGAATGGAATGAAGAGGTATGGTAAGGGGAATGTGGAGGGTCATTCATCCAATCATAGCCATGGTTATGGTGAGGATAGGGACCATGCCCTTGATAAGTCCCACCATGTTCTTCATGATCAGAATGTGCCTGAAGCAGATCTAATTCCTCTTGTATGGCATCAAGCCTTTGAGAAGAATTATCACCCATCAGAGTATTGTCACCTACAAAAAAGGAAGGGTGATCAAATAGACCTAAATTATTATTAAACCAAGCCATAAGAAAGCTAAACAATCAAATCCCCAAGAGTTCTTAATTTAAAATGCAGGTTACGCCGCGGCGAATCAGCGAGTTGGCCGCGGCGAAGGTGTCCCTAGAGGGATTCTCGCAAAAATCCTGCAAGATGGCCGCGGCGAAAGTTCACAGACAACTCATAAACAGTGATTTAATGCACAATGTAAAGTATGAAAAGGGAAGAAAATCAAGATCTTTGTTTGTATATCTCAAAATTTTTATGCAATGCAAAATCTATTATGCACAATGTAAAAATGTAACCCCAGAGGCTCACAAAACCCCAATCAACCAAAGTTGACACTTAACTAGCCTAAGGAACCAACTTAATGGCTCCCCGCCAACGGCGCCATTTGAAAGAGAGCCTTTCTTATTGTTCGCTTTGGGGTTCTCAATCAAAAATAAATCCAAGCTATGCAGTATAGTGCAAACTCGGGTCGTTTCACTTTTGGGAGCCTTTATTAATTACCTAAGCTAGACTAAATGCCATGTAATGCAATGAAATGGGATTTTGGGTTTTTTTAAGATTTAATGAATGGAGCCTAAACTAAATGCAATGAAACAAACCTAAGATACTATATTTTTGGTGTTTTAAGATAATAATGATGGAATGGAAATGAATGATAGGAAGTCTCTTGAAAATGGTTTTGATAGCAATCATAGTTCACTTAAAATATTGGGAATTTCACAAATCATTAGGTTTTCTTAATAACAACCTCAATAACTCATTGAGTCCAAAGCTTACATTAATAACTCATTAATGAAAACTTTGTTAAGCTTCCCTAATGTGTAATTCTGGAATGATCATGCAATTGGCTCAATGTAACACAAAATCAACTCAGTATCAAAACATAACCATGCAAGATAGGAGAGAATCATGAGAGTTACAATAAGCATATATGCAACTACATATATTTAACCACAAAGTTCAACATCAATCAATCCAAATTACAAATGTAATCATTAACCAATAATTACAGTATCAGTCCCAAGTTCCTAACTAAGAAATTACAACTCCTAGACCTAGAAAGCCATAAATCATAGCTAAAAATTGCAAACTGAAACTAAACTCCCCTTTAAAGCTTGGAAACTCATGCTACTCCACCATCTTCAAGAGTTGATAAACCCTAGCCCTCCATAGCTTCAAGAAAAACTCCAACCAAAGTGAATCTATCAACCATGGCAGCTGGGAGTGGAAGGAAATGAGATGGAGTGAAGAAAAGATAAAGGAAATGGATGGTGAAGAAGATGGAGGTGGAGAGGCAAGAAAATGAGAGAATAGAGGTGTTGGAGATGATAGAATGGAGTGATAGGTCGAAAATAGGGTTTCTAAGGGCTTTTAGGGTCAATTTGGGTCGGATCATATGAGTAGAGGGTCCATTTTTGCGTTCTGCATCCGAATCTGACGTTACTGATACGAAGAGGTTCGCCGCGGCAAACTATTCCAGAGAGGTATTCTAGTGAGATTTTGAAAGTTGGCCCTGGCGAACTATTCCAGAATAGCCACTGATGCACATTTTTCAGACTTTTTGCCACAGCACAGCATTTTCTTGGAAACTCTCATGTTGTGTAATGCTTTGGTCTTCAATCTTGGCTCTAATTCTCAAGTGTCCTACAATAAAAAGCAACAATTTGAAGTATCAATTGTCCTAGAAATCAATTGAATACAATTAATAACCAATTATGACAATTTTACCCTCAAAAAGACACTAACTCAAAGTAAGGACTCTTAATCTAAATTAAGCACAATTATCATTAAAAGGAGCCAAAATCTATGATAAATACCCTTAAAATGATATGAAATAACATAGAATAATTGGGCTAAATCACTTGTCAAAATAAATGGCTCGTCTCCATATCCAAACCTCTTAAAATTGACCGAAACAAATCCAAATTCTTTATCTACTTACACAGTATTACTATTAACCCACTTACATTTAAAGACAAGAACTTTAAACTTGGATTAACTAACCTCCCATATCTCTTTTATTATTCCATAATAGGATATTGCCACCAACGTTGGGTTTCTATCTTTAGAACTAGCAAAATACATAGCTTCCGCTACTACCATCACCCCCTATTCTGCATAATACTCTTATCGTCTTGGGTTTTTATGTAAAATGAATAACCATTTATGTCATATTCGCCCCAACACAAAACCTCAAAAGAAGGCCCTATAGCTAGCCTCTATATTGTCTTAAAAGGATTGCCATCTTTTAAAACTTCTTGCTTGGACCACTGCAAATTACTTATTATGTTCATTAGCTAATTGCATATCGTTCTTTCTTAGATTCAAGTTCTTCAGCATATTCTTGTGAGCATTCAAGTAAGGCAAAACTTCATCTGTGTTGTTTAAAATGTATAGATATGCCTGCATTATAACTTCTCTTGACATAAACCTCACTTTGACACCCCATGTTCCCTTGCTTCTCCCCTGATCATGTCGAGATTAAGGAAGACCAACTGCCTTTACCCTATCAAGATATGAATTACAAAACTTAACTGCCTCCTCAGCTATATATCTCTCAACAATTAATGCCTCAGGCTGATAAGGATTCTTAGAGTACCCTTTTAGGATTTTCATGTATCTCTCAAAAGGGTACATCTATCTTAAACACACAGGGCCACCAAGTCTTATCTCTCGCACAAGATAAGCTATCAAGTAAACCATAATATCAAAAAATGATGGAGGATAATGCATTTCCAATTGGGAGAGGATCACATAACCTTCATTTTCTAATTCATCTAACTCAGCAGGATCAATGACTTTGCTACAAATGGCACTAAAAAACATATAAAGTCTTGTAATAGTATTTCTCACGTCGGTTTTCATAATGCCCCTAATAGCAAGTAGAAGTAATTGCTGCATTGTGACAATCATGAGACTTTATTCCCGTTATCTTCAAATCTTGCATTGAAACAAGTTTGCTCAAATTAGAAGAATAACCTTGTGGCACCTTAATGCTATTGACAAAACCTATAAACTTCTTTTCTCTTCTTTTGATAATGTGTGCGCAGCTAGATGTAAATAAGCCCTCTTATCATCTCTTTCTTATGGGTGGAGGACTTTTCTTATTCCAGTTTCGACTAAGTCTCGTCTTGCATTGATTCCATCCTTGGTCTTTCTAATTATATGTAAAAGTGTACCAACAAGGCTCTCACACACATTCTTCTCCACATGCATCACATCAAGACTTTGCCAACATAGAAGATCAAAAGAGATAGATCTTCCATATATTCCTCTCACCAGCAATCTTCTTCTTCTTTTAACTGAAGACCACATTAATTCTCTCCACCCGCTGATAAACTTCTTCTCTAGTTAATGGTCTTAGAGCCATTTCATATTCGTGAGCCGTTAAATGCCTTTTTCAATCTATGGTAAGGGTGATACCAACTAAGAAACATTCTGTGACCAAAGTATACTGTCTTCTTGCCATGTTTAAGTTGCATATAGTGGGTGCTTTCTTCGCATATTGGATATGCTTTATGCCCCTTAACACTATATCCTGATAAATTTCCATATGCTGAAAAGTCATTTGTCATGGTGAAGATCATGGCACGTAAGTTGAAGGTCTCTTGTTTATATTCATCAAACACATCAACACCTTCCTCCTATAATTTCTTCAGATCCTTAATCAAAGGTGCCAAATACATATCGATATCATTTCCCGGCTATTTTAGTCCCGAGATCATCAAAGATAGCATGATATATTTTTTCCATACATAATCAAGGAGGCAAGTTGTAAATTACGAGAAGCACTAGCCAAGCACTGTGTGTGCTACTAACATTACCATATGGGTTAATTCCGCTGTATAAAGCCCTAGCCGAAGGCTTCTTAGCTCGCCACCGAATTGAGAAAATTTTTGATCTATTGTTAGAATCTGCTAGGTGACGAGGCTTTCCATCACATATTTTCTCATCGAAATGCCATCTTAAGTTCTTTGCATTCGTGGCATTAGCAAATAAATGCTTAAATCGTGGTATTATTGGAAGATACCACAAAACCTTCAAAGGAGAACCTTTGGTCATCTCATTATAATCACCATCATCTTTCTTAACCTTGTATCTTGAAATCCCACATTTAGGGCACTTATTCAACCCTTCATACTCATTTCTGAATAATAAGCAGTCATTAGGACGCACATGTATCTTCTCATGCTCCAAACACATCAGACACAAAATTTTCTTTGCCTCATACATTCGTTTTGAAAGTGAATTTCCCTTTTGGAACAATATCACTCAGCAGTTCAAGCAATTCCATGAAACAAGCATCGGTCCAACCATTTCTTGCCTTCAAGTTCATCAATTTCAACACGGTGGTCAACCTTGTGTAATCATTTTTGCACCCTGGGTATAAAGGTGTCTCTACATCACTACACAAAGTTTCAAAAGTGGGAGAGAACTGTGTAGAGGATTCAGACCTTATATCACGAAGCATATCCGAATTTCTATCACCAAAGTCTTTATTCACTACCTTCTCCTTTGCAAACAGTGTAGTCTTTCTAATTTCTCCATGCCATATCCAATTTGTATACCTCAAATTTATCCCATCACAAATAAGATGCTCTTTTATCTTAGAAATACTCCATTGACTATTGTTTAAGTATTTGACACAAGGACAATATTACAATCCATCTCTTTTACTAGGGGCATTTCTCTGAGCAAAGTCAAGAAACCTTTCAACCCCATCCTCATATTCTTTGCTAATTCTCTTAGCTTTCATCCAACTATGATCCATTGTTCTATAGAGTCAATGAACATAGTTGTCAAGCTTAATTATGAGATTTCCACTATGATCATTGGGTTAGAAAGATTTCACCACAGAGTGTAGACACAGCATTTATACTAGTTTGGTCTTAACCACTTGACCTATGTCCAGTCTTCAGAACACCTATGAGATTTCCACTATGATCCAAAATTAATCAAGCTCTTGGCACCTCAGTACAGCAATTGATTTTCCCAATCACTCCCTCTTACTACCCGCAAGGTTACAATCTCACTCAAGAGTCCACACTCTTGAGTTACACTTAAAAAGTGATTAAAGATGGTGTATTAGTCTCTCTTACATAGTAAATGACTATGAAACACTAAAGCTCAGTAAAGGAGAAAACAGAGTATTGAATGCAACAGTAAGAGTATTTGCAGAAGGTAGTTCGCATATTCAATATCCAGCATTCAATACGTCTTCATGCCTTTTATAGTTGGAGAAGTTTAATAACCATTAGACGGAAGAGCTTCTAGCTATTGAGAGCTCAGTTGCGTGTTTTCCCAGTTGCAACGGTATTCGCTATTAATGCTTCTGACCGGTAGGTTACAGGCTACTTAAATAACCATTGAGTTTGCTTCGTATTCTATATCAATACTTCAATCTAATAATTTTTTCCTTCAGAATGAAACTCAAGAAGATAACTAATCAAATGATAATAATATTCATATGGTAGATGAGAAGGGAATCAATCAAACATCAGATCCAATAACTATAAACTGAACATCTTTGTCGAAGTCATGATCGATAACTAGTTTATCGATCATGTTATCGATTAATTAAGATGAAATATTTTGAAACAGATAACTATATTTATCGATCAAGTTATGGATTAACTCATGATCTATCAAGTGATCGATAAATGAAAAGAGTGACTTGAGAAAGATCATCTAGAGAAAAGGCTCAAGGTCACCTATGATTTTGTGTCACATCCAGCATTATGATAATTAGAAATAAGAAATATTCTCAAATTATTGAGGATTAAAAATAATAAGGAGAATTTTGGTGGAAAATAATTCTAGTAGTTTCCAAGCCAAAAATAGGAATTTGACTAATTAAGGAAAATTGGTCAAAATTTAAATAAGGAAAAATATTTCCAAGCCTTGGAAAATTAAGGGAAAATGAGGATAATATCCTTTGAGAGCTATATGAAATTATAAAGTTGGTTTTATGACCAAATTACCCTTGGATAATTTATAAGAGAATTTAAGGTGATTTAGGCTAATTAAGGGATTTTATTTGGAAAATCCCAAATAAATATTTTTAAGGGGAATAAAATTCTAAGAAAATTCCTATGAGACCCCAAGGAATTATAAGGAATTATGGAATTAAATGAAGACCCTCAAGTGTCCAAAATTTTTTCAAATAATGATGAAAAGTGGAAAAATCCCTAAAGAGAAGGAAATTAATTTTTCTTTTTAATTAATTATTAGGAAATTAATTTTGAGGTAAAGAGGGCAGTTTGGAAGATAATAATGAGGAGAATAAATTAAGGATCTGACAGAAAATAATTACAGAGGCTAAGCTACTGTAATTACAGAAAAGAAGTTAAACTCAGAGCCTAAAGTATACTGATAAAGCAAGATTAGTGTCTTGTGTAACATCCTGATTTTTAGGCCTAGAAGTATCAGAAATAGCCTGAATGAGATAGGCTACCAGACCCCTTTTAGTAGAGGTCTTAAAGATGAGAAAGGAAGTTAAAGCAGTTTCAGGGACTAAACTGCAAAGTGAAAGTTTTTAAGGGGCTAAAGGGTAATCAAAGTTAGAGGCTCCAGTAAAGTCTCAAAGGCCCAGAAAGAGAAAAGAGGCTAGATACAGACCAAAGGTTAAGTTAGAAGCCTCAAAGAGATTGTTTGATGAGGTTGAGCCTAAGCAGGGGTAAAACCGTAAATTCAGAAAGTTACGGCCATCAGGGGTAAAAATGGAAAGTACTTAGAAAATTCTAAGAAAATCCCAGAAAATGGGAAATAATATTCTAAGACTCTTTTGTGAAGAGAGATGATGAAAATACCCCTGAGGTAACTTAAAAGGAATTTACAAGTTTATGGCTCAATTTAAGATGTAGAGGTAGATTTAATTGTTTGAGTCATAAGGAAACCTTAGAAAATTATGGTAAAATGGGGATGTATGATCTAAGAGACTATAGAAAATTATAAAATTAGTCTCATCCCTAGAAGACAAGCAAAATGGCTTTAAGAATACTTAAAAGCCAGTTGTGCCCAAAAAAGGCATTTTAAAGAATGATTTTTAAGTGGGGCTATAGGCTGAGTTATGACCTGAGAAAATTCACAGATTTTCTCTAGAATATGAGGAATTTTATGATATTTTTGGATGAATTTTTGGAGCTCTGGACTGAATAAAATGCTCCAGTCAAATATTAAATAATTTTGTCCCCTAAATAGGAGACAAAACCAAAGAAAATATCTAAAAGCCATCATGACGATGCTGAGTCAGCATGCTGAGTCATCAAGCGTAATCATGACACCGACGAGTCATCATGCTGAGTCATCAAGCGTAATCATGACACCTACGAGTCATCATGCTGAGTCACCAGAAGATATTTATGGACAGCATAAAAATCAGAACGCAGTATGGGAATATTTTAGACAATCTTTTGTCTACCCATTATAGCGAAATATCTACTGCATGACTCAGTAAGGTTAAGTAGCCTGTCAGTAGAGCTAATTATTTTCATCTATACTCCTCTAAGGTGGCACCATATATGTACTTAATTAAGATGAGAAAATAGTGTCAGAACATGTCCTGGTGGTACAGGGTAAGTCAGGACCCGAAAAGTATCTGATATGGTGCAAGATTGGCTTGATAGGTGGAGAAATAATTAAGGAGATATTTTTGCACGAATTTCCATTTATTTTCTCCCTATTTTAATGCCATAAATGATGAAAGGACATAAAAGTGACAAGTGTACGGTTAGATGAGAAAAAGAAAATATTACGTGTACGGCTAGATGGAAGACACGTGTACGGTCGGATGCAAGGCACGTGTGCGGTCGGATTAAAGACATGTGGCTTGATGATGTAAGCATGATGTCATCATGATGAGGTAAGCATGATGTCATAGGACACTTGTCACCGTAAGATCAAAAGAGAAAATGGACAGTCCAGATCGAGCCACGTATTTTTAAGATCAACGGTCCAGATTCGGTCTGTTTTTCTATAAATACCCCCTCCCCTCCCTACCATTTCGTCCAAGCATAAGGAATCCATGGGGAAGCTCTTGCAAAATGGTTTCTAGAGAGAGAAAGAAGAGGGAGAAAGAAAGGCCAAGTGGTTCCAAGCCAGATCAAACTCTAAAACACGGTATGTGGTGGTTATAGCACCTGATTTTATGCCTATTTCGGATTAGTTACTGTGCGTATCTGATTCTGAAATTTTTCATGCTTAAAGTACACTCTGTGAGCTTTAAATCCATAGGTAGAACACTTTATTTGGATATGTGTACGATTTATGGTGATTTTTCAAAGTTAGGGTTTGAAATCTGGAAACAGTGTTGAACTTTTGGAAGAGTTTCGAGTTCCGTACAGTTCCGGTACTGTTTGGCGTAGAACTGGTTCCTGAAACTATTTTTCATTTAAATTTAACTTAAGGATCTTTCAGTGAGACTTGGAAGCACTCAATTTGGAGTTTTCTAGAATTAATTATGAATTTTCAAAGTTGAGCAAAAATTCTGGAAATTCTGCGTGAACAGTACCCGCGAAGCAAAATTTCCAGATTTGGTATTCTTGAATCTAAGGCCATCTAAAGTGGTCCTAATTGACAAGAAATGGATCTTAAGGATGGGAAATGATAAGGTTTATGTTAGAAAAGTTGGAAAGAAAACCCTAAGACTAAAAGAAAGGGTTGAGGTTCAAGAAAGCTAGTCTTGAACTTTATGTAATCTAGTGGTCCTAATGGTTTGTATGATCAATGTGACTATGTTTAGGACCTTTGGAACATCCAAGAGGATGTTTGGTGATGTTGACAGAATGTCCACATGGTTGGAAAGACAAGGAAACCAAAGGAAAAGCAAGGGGAAAGCCATGTTACAAGGTAGTGAACTTACCTATACTGTGTGCTTGATATGTATGCTTGCATGATGTGATTGTGTTGCCATGATGTGACTAAGCTATGATGAAATGTTTGCAAAGTTATGTTTGCAAGTTTATGTTATGTTTTGCCTTGGCAATATGTTATGGAAGCATGAAATGCTTTAGCTTACTTTCCATGGCATTCATGTGTTAATGTTATAACATGTCATGCATGTGCATTATGTCTTGCATGCTTATGGGTAGTGTTTGCTACTGAGATTCTCCCGAATCTCACCCCTCCCTAACCAACCATTTAGGTCAGTCAATGATGGGCAATAATGGCATGAGAAGCAAGAAGAAGTAAGCGGAGAATTATTCTTGTTAATGGATGAGACTGTTGATATATGTATAATTCTACTATTTTGTGAACTATGTTATGGATGCCAATGATACCATGTATTTAATTATAATATTTATGGCATAAATGAAAGTGTATGAGCATGAACGGGAAAGAGTAAGGCCATGTTATGTATGCCAAAGAAATAAAAAGAATTAAAGAGATGTTAAGGGATAAAACGTAAGTCCTGGAGCAGTGAATTTGTAGCTCAGTTTGACCTATCAAACGAGTGAGTTAGGTCATAAGATTTGGCAAGCAAAGAGATCTGATGTTTCTATTTAAAATGAGGGGTAGTTTTCCTGATTCCGATAACCGAGCAGAAAGTTATGCCTTTCCAAAGTTAGGCAAAAATACAGTAAAATCCGAAAATGACCAAATGAACAGTAAATTTTTCAAAGGAAATTGAGCTCGAATTTTAAGGCAATCAGTTCAGAAACTATTTTTCCTCAAAATTTTATCCAAAGAGCTTTCTGTAGAACTTGGAATCACTCAATTTCAATTTTTCTACAATTAGTTATGAATTTTCGAAGTTTGTCACATTTTAAGGTGACAATGAATAGCAACCCGTAAATGAAAATTTTCAAACTTGATTTTTCATCAATTGTAGCCTTCAAAAGTGATTCCAAATGCTTCCGCAAGGAAAGTTAATTGGTATAAACATAAGGTGTTACATCTTGCAAATCAAAGGGATCATATTGAGCCATGTGTCAAGCTCTTGAAGGAGAAGATTTGAATTTGCCAAGTGTCATTCCTCAAATGGAGAGGATCTTGACTTTAGTAAATAATTTCATTTGGAATTTTGTTAATTATGAAAGAGAAATCAAGATTTAGTAGGGTAATGACACTTGGACTATCATTAAAGAAGGTGGTTGAGATATTTTGGACCATTAATCAAGCTCATCCTCTCCCATTTTCAAATGAGAATTTCGGCCAAGAGAGAAAGAGGAGAGAAAAGAGAGAACTTGGAAGGAAAAGCAAGAGAAAGTGAGCTCCTTTGGTCATTCAAGCAAGGATTCAAGGTGAGTTCATGGTTTTAGATGTGTCTTTCTTTCTTTTCTTCCCTTTTTATGGTTGAAAAATCTGTCTTCTCCCTCTTTTTGTGGCTGGCCGAATTGGATATTAAAAGGGGAAGGGAGTTTTGTTCATCACACTTGCTAAGATACAACAACACAAGTTAGATCTTAGTGTTTGCAAGTGAGTTTAGGTTGTTTTAAAGCATTTTTCATGGTTGAATAATGATTCTTGCTGCCCTTTTGATGGATTGCATGGTTAGGGTTTGATATTTGTAAAGGAAAAGAGGAGAAGGAAGAAAAGCTAAAGCTTTTGGAGCAAGGTAGTAAGTTAAGCCTAGCTACTACCACTAACTAGCATTATTGATTATTGTATGGTTAATTGCATTATTGTGGATGAGCTTTCTTGATTGTTACGTGGCTGCTCTTTATAGTATCTTGCTTTGGCCTTTGCATGTTTGAGTTTGCCAAGTGATAAGCATGTTAGTTCACCAATAGTAGCTAATGTGATCATGCATAATAATGATGCTTGCTTAGTGCTATAGTTGGTTAATTTGCTACTGGGATTTCCATGAAATCTCATTCCATAAATACAATCTAACATTTTAGGGCCTGAATCCTCCAAAGAGAAGCTACAGATTGAAGTTTGATTGTGGGGTTTAGCCACAAAATTTCATGATCATATTTTGGTTATGTATATATTATACTAACAGTGCTGGAAGCACATTGACACTGACTAGTTCACGTGACTTTTTGATATTGTTCCCATGTGTTTTAAATCATGAAATTTGGTATGATGAAACTTAACATCCTGAGCTTCAAATTGATAGCTAATGCATTAAAAATGGCCTAGTATACGATTTATAATGATTTTTCAAAGTTAAAGGTCAGAATCTGGGAAAAAGGGTTTTTGGCAAATGGACAGTGTTGCGTTTCTCAAAAACTTGACACTTTTTCATAAGGAATTGGACAATGAGATTATTTTTTCTTGAAAGAGGACTTAAATAGATTTAAGTAGAATTTTGAACCACCCCAATTGAATTTTTGTGGAATAAGTTATGAATTTTTGAAGTTAGGCCAGAAAAACTGGATTTTTACCTGATGAACAGCAAAAATCCGAAATTTAGCGTTTTTGTGGTAAAAAGTGAGCCTAAGACCATCCAATATGATCTAAAGTGGTTTTGAAAGGAACCTAAGTCAAAATAATAGTAAGGTGTGACATTTTGGATCCCTTAAAATAGAGAATTAAGATAAACAATAAGGTTGAGAAAAGCTTAAAGAGAAATATTTAGAAGTTTCTTCAATCTCATCGTAGCTTCTTACTATTGAAAGAAATGGATCAATGATCAAATAATTGATTAAAAAATGTTTGATTGATCATGTTATCAATAAAGCTAAGCAAATCAGAAGTTACTTTCAAAGAATCATTAATTGAACACTTTATGGATAAAAGGATGATAGAAAATTTGATTGATAAAAAGGCTTATCAAAGATTTTCACAGAGGGCTCAAGACCTATGATGATCGAGAAAGTGATCGATCAAGCGATCGATAAAAATATGGCTGAGAGACTTAGTTCTGAAATGCTAGGAAAATGTTTGATCAATCGCGTTATCTTAAAAAAAATAGTATATTCAAAAGATTGAATGATCAATCATTTCAATGATAAATCAATGATCGAAGAAAACTTAAAATAGTTTAATCAGTGAAAAGGTAATGATCAATCATTTGATCGATAAACAATTGATCGATCAAGTGATCGATAAAGTACTTTTCAAAAATACTTAAACAGAAGGAAAAAATTGATAAACAGGTATGTTATTATGCAATGACAGAACAAGTTATCGATAAAGTTGTGATCGATAAATGGTGATTAAAACAAAATACAACGAGAGTAGGAAGCTTTACTATTTATTTGTCTTCTCATCGATGACTTATTTATCGATCATGTGATCGATAAACACTTACTAGAAATTGTGTCCCATTATCTGTCTTCAATTATTAAATTATTGATCAATTGATTGATAATTTTCTGTAGTTTTCTATACAAAACAGTATTAATAATGATCGATCAACACATATAAATTGATTTATCTATCAAGTTATCGATTAAAATTTCTGTTAAGTTATTTGTTTACACAGTACTTTTATCTATCATGTGATCAATAAACCCTTGATCGATCAGGTGATCGATCAACTTACTAAAACATAACTTACTTAATTTGTTATCATCAAAACTTTAAACCTAACAATATGTAACCTAACATTTTAGGGGCTAAATCATCAAATGGGAGGCTGCAAAATCCAAGGATAAAATGGTGATGAACCATGAGGAAACAAATATGTTTTGGTTATGTATATGTATGATGATGGGATGTTGTAGCCTCAATTAGGATGTTAACTTGGAGCTACTTTTTTATTAAGTTTTTGAAACTAATTTCTTCACAAAATTTGGTGTGAATGTAGATCACGTTCTAAGCTTTAGATCAATAGGTAGCATGTTAAAAATGGACAACTATACGATTTTTAATGATTTTTCAAAGTTAAGGTTCAAAATCTAGAAAAAGAGTTTTTACCAAAAGGATAGAGTTGACTTTCACAAAAAGCTGACACTTTTTCAAATGTAATTAGTTCACAAGATTATTTCTCTTTGAAAGAGCATTCAAAGAGCTTTCTATAGAATTTTGAACCACTCCATTTCGATTTTTTTAGATTAAGTTATAATTTTTTGAAGTTAGACCAGAAAACTAGATTTTTACCACATAAATAGTAAAAATCTGAAAATCAGTGTTTTTTTAGATATTTTTGAGCCCAAGACCATCCAATATGGTCTAAAATGCCTCAGAATAAATTCTAACCATACTAGAAGTAAGGTGTAACATTCTTAGGGTTAAGAATTGTTTCAATATGTTTTGATGATTTCAATGAGTTTAAAATGTGTTTTTGTGTAGGAAAACACAAGGAAAAGTGTCTAAAATCATTGGAACTAAAATGAGAATTTTGAAACACTAAACCCTATAATTCAGCCATAATGGGTTCTTAGACAAGGGATTAGATTTTGATGATTTTGATACTTCCAATGCGTTTATATGGTGATTTTGTGTAGGGTTATGTTGGGAAAATGAGTCTGGAAGCATTAGAATCAAAAATGAAATTTTGATCCCTAAACTACATACCTTTTAGCCAACTCATGTTCATGGGGAAGAAATGTGATTTTATAAAATCTAATTAGATATTTAAATTCTATATGAAAAATCATGTTGGAATGACCTAAGAGATTGATTGAAACAAAAGGAAAATGATTATCAAGAAAAAGTAGTTTAATGGTTAAGTATTGTGTAATGTAATTGAATGGTTAGTAAATGATTGGCATTGATGTTGATTTGCTAGGTACCTTGCCCATCATCAAGGAGACACCCTAAATTAAAAAGGGGATAAGTCACTAAGTACACAAGAAGTAGCATTGAATTATGATTAAAGTGCTTTCTTGCTTATATTTATGTGTATGTGTGTATGTGCTATGAATGCCATGATGTGACTAAGCTATGCTACTAAATTGTGATTGCAATGTTTATGTTAAGCATACTTTGGCATTATGTTACATGAATAGGAATGAACTGGCTTACTTTCCATGGTATTTCACTATGCATGAACAATAAAGTTATGTGCACAAAAGCATGTGACATTATGTTTGCGTGATTGCATGATAATTATGATTCTCTGCTACTGGAATTCCTTTGAAATCTCATTCCCCTATGTTAAGCTAACATTAGGAGGAGGATCAAGTAAGGACAAGGGCCAAGAAGTAGTAAATGAAGGCATATAAATGCATAGTGACATTATTAATGAATATTAATTATGTTATGTTATGTAATATTTTCAATGTCTTGTATTTGTTGGATAATAGCTCCTTTATGGAGTTGAACATGTACAAACTTGTATGAATATGTTTAAGCATACTAGAATGTATGCGTAAGCATGTTATGAGTCCTAAAAGGTCAAGAATGAAAAAAAGATAAAGGAAAAGGAAAAGTTAGACCTAGTTAAGGTATAAAAAGTCCCTAAAAATGGCCAAACTTGGGACATATAAAATAATAAGTATTTCTGAGTTTGGACCTAAAATTTGATAGATTTATAGATCATATTTTTAGCTTCAAATCAAGTGATAGAATGTTGAAATTGGAGTTTACTGCAAGGAGTTATGCCCTTCCAAAATTGGGCTAAAATATTGGGAATTCAAAAATTTACCATTTGAACAGTGTAATTTGTCAAATTTTCTGGTGCTGTTTTGGATGGAATTAAGATTAATGAATATTTTTCTTTTGAAGGACTCACAACAAGCTTCAATTGAAAATTTCAACCATTCAATTTTGATTTTTCTATATTTAGTTATGAATTTTAAAAGTTAGCTTAAATTTTAGGATTTTGTGAATAGTAACCCGAATTCAAAAATGTTCAAACTTGGATTTTTCCTATCTTGAGCCTTATGAAATGGTTCCAAATGGTCCTAAATGACACATAATAAGGTTTAAAAGGGAGGTGTGATAGGTAGCACTTTAACCTTGGAATACAACTTAAATTTTCAACTAAAACAAGCTTCAAACTTAACGAAAACAAAGCTTGAACTTACCTTGATAAATCCATGAGCAAAGCTCAGTATTTCCTCCTTTAAATGGACAATCTAAGACACATTTGAAGGCTCAAGAAATCAATTTAACATCACCTCCCCTATGGTTCCCTATTTTGGCCGAATTGTTTGTGATTTAGGGGGTATTTATAGACAATTTTTCTGCCTCTCTCTCCCTCATGAATGGCGTGACCTGGTGCCGCTTAAGGGGAAAAGTTGCTACCATCAAATGTATCACACCTTACTATTATATCCACTTAGGTTTCATTTAAAACCACTTTAGACCACATTGGATGGTCTTGGGCTCAATTTTCACCTTAAAATGCTAAATTTCGGATTTTTACTGTTCATCGGGTAAAAATCCAGTTTTTCTGGCCCAACTTCAAAAATTCATAACTTATTCCAAAAAAATCCAATTGGGGTGGTTTAAAATTATATTTAAATTTATTTAAGTCCCATTTCAAGAAAAAATAATCTCATGATCCATTTCCATATGAAAAAGTGTTAGGTTTTTGTGAAATACAACACTGTCCATTTGCCAATAACCCTTTTTCTCAGATTCTGACCTTTAACTTTGAAAAATCATTAAAATTCGTATACTTGGCCATTTTTAACGTATTAGCTATCAAATTGAAGCTCAGGACGTTATCTTTTATCATACTAAATTTCGTGATTAAACGCATCCAGGAGCATAATCAAAAAGTCACGTGAACATTGCAGTGTCAGTGTGCTTACAGCACTGTTAGCTTAATATATACGTAACCAAAAAGGGTCCACGAATTTTATGGCAAAACACCATACTTTAGCCTCCAATATGCAGCTTGCTCATAGTAGTTTCAGGCCCTAAAATGTTAGATTATATTTGGGGGATGAGATTTTAAGAAATCCCAGTAGCAAGATCAATCAACCAAACATTAACATGCATCATTATAAAGCATTTCAACATTAGCTATCATAGGAGAACTAATCTTTTATAAATAGGCAACCTCAACATGCAAGGCCATGGCAATAAATGCAAGGAGCAACCATATCACAACATCATAGTTCAACCATATAATAGCAAGCATACATGCCATAAATAACAATGCAAAGTTAACATTAATGGCTAATTAGATCCCACTACCTTAATCCAAAGCTTTTTGTTTTTCTTGTTGTTCCTTCTTGCTTCCACAAGTGCCAAAACCTAACATGGCAATCCACAAAAAGGGCAGCAAGAGTCATCAACCATTCCTCATAAAATCAATAACATATCTCAAGTAACTCCTAAACCCCTTAAAGCTTCCATCTTTGTTCTTGAAATTTTAGAGTTGGTTTCCATAAACCCTAAAAATTCCCTCTCGACTCAACCCCACATGATTTTTCATGTAGATTTCAAATATCTACTTGGATTTAACAAAATAAATTTTCCTCTTCCAGTTTCAACTTGGCCGAACCCTTAGGGTTGATTATCCAAAAATTGTAACTTTGATTCTATGGCTTCCAACACTTGCTCTTTAGGTTTACCCTACACCATTTTTCATTTTGAACACAATGGAAGCCTCGAAACTTTGAAAAACTCATCCTAGGGTCCAGATCTAGCTTTGGCCAAAATGGGTCTCAAGCTTCATAACAAAGAAAACACTTCAAAATCAACCTACAACCCCTTGTAATCACTAGGATCTATCATACTTTGAAGTGTTCTAGCAAGATTGAACCATAAAATTTCCTCCCCTACCCCATAAGCATTTCGGCCAGCTCCAAATAAAGAGGGAAAACTAGAAATTTCACCATACAAATGAATAAAACAAAGCAAGGATCATCTTAGAACAACTTACCAAGCTTGGATCTTAGTTGGAAGATCAAAGATGCTTGCTTTTGGCTTGATCCCTTCACAAATCACTCTTGCTCTCTCTTTTTTCCTCTAGGCTGAAGTGAGATCAGATTATGGGGGGAGGAAATACTCAATTAATGCTCTCAAAATATCTCATCTACCACATTTAATGAAAGTCCAAGTGTCAATTGCCTAAGCCTCCTTGAAACCTTTCTCTTAATTAACTTAATTCATAATGTAATTACATTCCAAAGTCAAGATCCTCTCCAATGGTAGCTTGACACTTGGAAAGCTTTAATTACCATCTATTAAAGGCTTGACAAGTGGCAACTTATGGGCCAAGCAAAGTGCAAGACTCTGATTAACACTTTATCGGTGCACTTTTACTCCGGGTTTAACTTCTTTTCTATAATTACAGTGTTCTGGCCTCTGTAATTATTTTCTGTCAGATCCATAAATTATTCTCCTCATTTTTATCTTCCCAATTTGCCCTCCTTGTCTCAAATTTAATTTCCCAATAATTAAATAAAGGTTTGAAGAATTGACATTGTCCACTGGTGCTATTTCTGTCCGTCTTATATCCTCAATGATTTACATCTAAGTATCCCATTAGATATTCTACTCCCTTCTTTAGATACCAGATTCCCATATTCTGAGTTCCAATAAGGTATTTGAGAATTCTCTTGACAGCTTTTTCATATGACTCTTTTGGGACCGATTGATATCTTGCGCATATTCCCACACTGAATTGAATATCTGGCCTGCTAGTAGTGAGATAGAGTAATGAACCAATCATTCCTCTATATCTGGTCATATTCACGTCCTTGCCCTTTTCATCTGCATCTAGCGAGATGGTTGAGCTCATAGGAGTTTTTACACTTTTGACATTTTCTAATCTATATTTCTTTAGTAACTCCTTCAGATACTTTGTCTGGGATATAAATATGCCATTTTTCTTCTGCTTGATTTGTAATCCCAAAAGAAATTTAGTTCTCCCATCATCAACATTTCGAACTCTCCCTGCCATTTTTAATGTATTAGCTATAAAATTGAAGCTCAGGACGTTATCTTTCATCATGCCAAATTTTATGACTAAACGCGTTTGGGAGCATAATCAAAAAGTCACGTGGACCAGACAATGTCAGTGTGCTTACAGCACTGTTAGTATAATATGTACATAACCAAAATGAGTTCATGAATTTTTGTGGCTAAACTCCACAAATTAGCCTTCAATCTGCAGCTTTCCCTTGGAGGATTCAGACCCTAAAATGTTAGGTTGTATTTGGGCAATGAGATTTCATTGAAATCCCAATAGCAAATTAACCAACTATAGCACCAACAAGCATCATCAACATGCACAATTATATTAACTATTATTGGTGAACTAGCATGCTTATCATTTGGTAAACTCAAACATGCAAAGGCCAAAGCAAGAAAGTACAAAGAGCAGCTACATTATAATCAAGAAAGTCCAACCACATAATAGCAATTAATCATGCAATAAACAATAATGCTAAGTTAGTATTAGTAGCTAGGTTTAACTTGCTACCTTGCTCCAAAAGCTTTAGCTTTCTTTCCTTCTCCTCTTTCCCTTCACAAATGTCAAACCCTAACAATGCAATCCATCAAAAAGGGCAGCAAGAGTCATTAACCAATCAAGAAAAAGCAAGAACATAAATAAAAAATGATTCTTGATCCATAAAGCTCCCTCCTTTTCACTATTTTTGGACTTGTTTCTCTTTAACCCTAAAAATCACTTCTTGACTAATTCCTACATGGTTTTTCATGTAGATTCCAAATATGTGCTTAGATCTAGGAAAATAAAACTTCTTCTTTCAGCTACCCTTTGACCGAACCACTAGAGGACTTGAACCAAAATTCACAACTTTGCTTTAAAGCTTTCGACACTTGTTCCTTTTGGTTTACCCTACACCATTTCTTATTTTAAGCACTAGGGAAGCCTTAAAACATTGAAAAACTCATCCTAAGGTTCATTCATCAACTTGTCCAAAAAGAATACTCAAAGAAACAACCATGAAAAATGCTTTAAAACAACCTATAATCACTTGCAAACACTAGGAACTAGCTTGTGTTGTTGTGTCTTAACAAGTGTGATGAACAAAACTCCCTTCCCCTCTAAATAATCAGTTAAGCCAACATCAAAAGGAGAGGAGAACATATTTTTCAACCATAAAGGAGAAAGAAAACAAGGCAAGAACACATCTAGGACCAAGAACTCGCCTTGAATCCTTGATTGTATGACCAAAGGTGCTTGCTTTCCCTTGCTTTTTCCCTCAAGACTCTCTCTTTTCTCTCATTTCCTCCCTTGGCCGAAACATGCATCTGAAAATGGGGAGAGAAGAGCTTGTTTAATGGTCCAAAATATCTCAACCACCATCTTTAATGAGAGTCCAAGTGTCATTACCCTCTTTAATCTTGTTTTCTCTTTCTTAATTAACAAAATCCAAAAGAATTAATTACCAAAGTCAAGATCCTCTCCATTTGAGGAGTGACAGTTGGCAAATTCAAATCCTTTCCTTCAAGAGCTTGACACATGACTCAATATGATCCCTTTGATTTGCAAGACACTAGTCTTGCTTTATCAGTATACTTTAGCTCTGATTTTAACTTCTTTTCTATAATTACAGTAGCTTGGCCTTTGTAATTATTTTCTGTCAGATCCTTAATTTATTCTCCTCATTTTTATCTTCCCAAATTGCCTTCTTTGCCTCAAAATTAATTTCCTAATAATTAAATAAAAAGGAAAATTAATTTCCTCCTCTTTAGGGATTTTTCCACTTTTCACAAGTATTTAGAAAAATCTAGGATACTTGAGGGTCTTTATTTAATTCCATAATCTCTTATAATTCTTTGGGGTCTCATAGAAATTTTCGTGAATTTTATTCTCCTCAAAAATATTTATTTGGGATTTTCCAAATAAAATCCTTTAATTAGCCTAAATCACCCTTAAATTCTCTTGTAATTTCTCTAAGGGTAATTTGGTCATAAAACCAACTTTATAATTTCATATAACTCTCAAAGGATATTATCCTTATTTTTCCTTAATTTTTCAAGGCTTGAAAATATTTTTTCTTATTTAAATTTGACCAATTTTCCTTAATTAGTATTTTCCTTAAATTTGACCAAAATATTTTTCAAGGTAAGATATGATCGACCACTACTCTTCTTCTTTCCCTTCATCTTATCTTGAATAGGGTCATATCCTATTCCAGTTTTATCCATTGAACATCGTTTAGCTCCCAAAATCACTTTGAGCATTTCACTACCCTTAGTGAATTTCTCCAGGTTTTTGTGAGATCCTCAGCTTTCTTTTTATTCTGTTCACATTCAGTACATACTGGAGGTGGAACTTCGTTGTCTTTCGGCTTTGTTTGTTGTTCCTCCTCCAAAATTTTATTCTTTTCTTGGAGCTTACCAACTCCTTTTGCAATTCTTACTAATTCTAAATGTAATGTATTGTATTCAGATTGTAATTCATCATAGGAGGGTTCAGAAGTGATTACCTCATCTGTCTCTAATTCTTCATCTTCTTGAGCCACAAGACAGATGTTAGCAGTTTCTTCATCATCACTTTCTTCTTCTTCTTCTTCTGAAGAACTATCTCCCCAGATTGACATGACAAAGGCTTTCTTCTTTCTGAACCTTTCTTCTTTCTTTTCTTTGTCCTTCATTTTAAATAGCTAGGGACTCTGCTTTGATGTGTCCTGGCTTTTTGCACTCAAAGCAGATAATTGGTTCTTTTGGCTCATTCTGAGATGTGGAGACTCTGCGTTTTGACTGAAACTTCCTTTCAACTTTTTTCTCTTGTAGAATTTTTTGAATCTTCTGACAATAATACCCATTTCGTCATCCTCCAGGTCTTCTTCGTTGTCATCTTTGCTCTCTTGAGTTATGGGAGCAATACTTTTACGGTTTTTCTCATTCATCTCCTTTTTATATCTTTGCTTGCTCTCATATTCTGTAAGGCTTCCAAATAGCATAGCAACCGAGCCAATTAATTCTCCCTTCATTTCCTCAATGGCTGTTACTTTCGGCTCTCATTCTTTTGTCAAACCGCTTAAGATTTTCCTCACTTGGTCTTCCTGAGTATATTTCTTCTCGAGTGCTATGACATGGTTTATGAGATGCAAGAATCTAACCTCCATGTCTCGGATACTTTCTCCATCCTTCATTCTAAATAACTCAAATTCTGTGGTGAGAGTGTTGATTCTGCTCTGTTTTACACCGGTGGTCCCTTCATGAGCTATCTCCAGTGCTTTCCACATTTCTTTCGCAGTTTCCAGACTAGAAACTCAAAAGTATTCTTTTTGGCTCAATGCACAAGTAAGTATGTTGATGGCTTTGTCGTTTAGAGTCACCAACTTTCTGACTTCTTCATCGAACTCGCTAGGACTCTTACGTACTTGCTTGAATGAAATAAAAAGGAAAACTAATTTCTTTCTCTTTAGTAATTTTCCCACTTTTCAAAGGAATTAGAAAAAATCTTGGATACTTGAGGGTCTTCTTTTAATTCCATAATATCTCATAATTCCTTGAGATATCATAGGAATTTTCTTGGAATTTTATCCTCATTAAAATATTTATTTGGAATTTTCCAAATAAACCCTTAGATTAGGCTAAATTATTCTTAAATTCCTTTACAATTTCTTTAAGGGTAATTTGGTTATAAAACTAATTTTATAATCCCATATAATTCTCGAAGGATATTATCCTTATTTTTTCTTAATTTTCCAAGACTTGAAAATATTTTTCTATAATTATTTTTGATCAATTTTCCTTAATTAGTTAAATTTCCATAATTGGCTTGGAAAATCATAATAATTATTTTCCACCAAAATTCTTCTATTTCTCCTTGTCATTTTTGACCCTTAATTATTTAGGAATTTTCCTTATTCCTAATCACCCTATTGCTGGATGTGACATTTCTTTGCTCTAAATAAATTTTGTCCTCGAAATTCAAGGCATATCTTATTGGAAAAGTTTAGGACCCTTTCCTTATCTCAGTTTATCTCCCATTCCATCTCCCACATAACTTCTTCTGGTGTAAGACCTTTCCAGACTACCTCGACCAGTGAGATCTGCTTGTTTCTTAGCTGCTTGACCTTCGATCCATGATTCTCTCTGGTCTGACCTCAAAAGACAAGTTGTCTCAAAGCATAATGTCATTATAGCTTATGACATGTGTTGGGTCTGGATGGTATTCCTGTAATTGGGAGTCATGGAAGACATCATGAATCCAACTCAAATTCGAGGGAAAGGCCAACTTGTAAGCTACTGGTCTAGCTTTGGTCAAAATCTAAAATGGTTCAACATATTTTGGACCTAGCTTCTTAGTCTTCAGAGATCGATCAACTTCCATTGTCGGTTACACTTTGATCACCAACCTTAAACTCTAACGGTCTCCTTTAGTGTCTGGGTAGCTCTTCTGTCTACTTTGTGCCATTAGAAGTCTTTGTTGAATAACTTTAATATACTAGGAAGTTTGATCCATTATGTCAGGACTATACTTACTTCTTTCATTGAGCTCTATCCAGCACAAGGGAGATCTATACTTCCTCCCAAATTCATATGGTGCCATTTGGATACTTGCATGGAAATTGTCATATTAACTAAATTTGACTAACAGTAAGTACGTATCTGAGTTACTACCAAAATTAAGCGCATATGCATGTAGCATATCTTCTAATATCTATATCGTTCTTTGTGTCTGCCTATCCGTCTCAGGATGGTAGGTTGTATTAAATCTGAAAGTAGTGTCCATTTCTTTCTATAAGGACTTCTGAACTTCAATTAAATCTCAGGTCTTAGTCTGAAACCATACTGCTTAGGACACTCGGTAGCCTAACAGCTCCCTTAACTTTTATCTTCCATTTTCTGCTAGACTTAGTGCATTCTTGCCAAAATGGCTAACATTTCTGGCTTTTGTACCCTCTTACATTACTTCCCAGAGATTACCTATCATTGGGTTACTCTTGCCCAGGCACGCTTAACTGAACAATGCTGACGGGAATCTAAGGCACTGATTCTGATAGGCTCCACCTTGGTACTTTGCTGTCTCAAACCCTTTCTTAATCTATCCTTAGTCGGGTCTTACATTCTTGTCTCTCGCCTCATCTTAAGGATTTACCTATCAATACTCAGTCTGTCTCTGCATCACATGGAGTTCTTCCTATATCTGGAGCTAGCCTGAACGTCTCTTGTTTAGGTCTTACAGCTCTAATTCTTCTAACTTTGGCTTTCCTCTAGTAACAGGAAGGAAATTGAGCCTAGCCTAACTAATGATAAGGTTATCTAGAAGGAAGTCGTGGGTACTCTCTCGTATTATCGATTTACAATCGAAGAAGGTTTCTATAACTCCAACTCATCCCTGGTCCTTATCTTCCCAAAAAGGTACGGATCCCTGGGAGACTTAGACTATAGGACTAAGTAAAGTTACCTCCACTTAGTTAGTCACCTAACTGATAATTCCCCAAAACTGTTTCGAGAACTAATACCATTCTCTTAGGCCTTGCATCAATTCCCCAGGCCACCTATTTGTCTCTTTAGGTGCCCAAGCCAATCTATCTTAGGAATTCTCTTATTCCTCTAGCTGCTCTTTGAAACGTCTTGCCTTTAACCCCTCAGAGCATGCATTCATAAGCATTATGGTTCAAGTAGATCATAACACAAGCCCGTGGATTTAAAATTTCAACATAACTACTCGGGTTACTATTCACTGTTAAATTTTCAGATTACAGGTCTAAATTCAAAAATTCATAACTAAATCCATAAAAATTGTATTGAGATGATCTAAAATTCTACTGAAAGCTATTTCAATTCTCTTTAAGAGAAAAATATCCAATTAGACTTATCCTTGCCCAATTCGTACAGTTAAATCAATAGATATTACTATTCATTTTAAAAATCTGAACTTCCAGATTTTGTGCTTCAATTTTGGAAATTCATATCTCCTTGTGTACACATCAAAAAGAGGTGATTTACCTCTCATTTCAAATCTTGGGATATGTGCTATGAGTCTACCAAATCTCGTGACTTAACTCATTCATTTGATAGGTCAAACTAGAGCTACAAACTCACTGCTCCAAGACCTACGTTTTATCCCTTAACATCTCTTTACTTTAATTCTTTTTATTTCTTTGGCATACATAACATGGGCTTACTCTTTCCCATTCATGCTCATACATTTCTATACATGTCATAAGTATTATAATTAAATACATGGCATCATATGCATCCATAACATAAATTAATAATAGAGAATTACACAATGAATAATAATATCATTCATTGACATCAATAATTCTCTACTTTCTTCTCCTTGCTTCTCATGCCATTATTGCCCATTGATGATTGACCTATATAGTTAGTTAGGGAGGGTAGATTCAGGAGAATCTCAGTAGCAAACAATACCACATAATCATGCTAGATGGATGCTAATGCACTACACGCAACTTGTTTATTCTCTTGTTAATTAGTGACATATTAGCATGCTCAAAGCTAACTTCTTGATGCATGGCCATGGAGACATAATCTACTCATCATGAATAGCAATTACAGTAGCTAAAATATGTGACAATAACATTCAATAACATGGACACAGCAACACACAAGCATACAACATCAAGCAATGACAATAGGTAAATTCACTACCTACCTTGCACCTCAAGCTTTCCTCTTAGATTTCCTTTGACTCCCTTGACTTTCCAACCATGTGGGCATTTGGTTAACATCACCAAACATCCTCTTTGATATTCCAAAGGTCCTAAATATTGTCACATAGATCATACAATCTATTAGGACCACTAGATTACATAAAGTTCAAGACTGGCTCTCTTGAACCTCAATCCTTTCTCTTGCTTTAGGGTTTTCTTTCTAACTTTTATAACATAATCTTATCATTTTCCATCCTTAAAATCCATTTATTGTCAATTAGGACCACTTTAGATGGCCTTAGATTCAAGAAGATCAAATCTGAAAATTATGCTTCGTGGGTACTGTTCACGCAGAACTCCAGAATTTTTGCTCAACTTTGAGAATTCATAATTAATTCTAGAAAAATCAAAATTGAGTGGTTCCAAGTCTCACTAAAATATCATTAAGTTAAATTTAAATTAAAAATAGTTTCAGGAACTAAGTCTATGCCGAACAGTACCGGAATTGTACGGAACTTGAAACTCTTCCAAAAGTTCAACACTGTTTCCAGATTTCAAACCCTAACTTTGAAAAATCACCATAAATCATACAATATCCAAATGAAGTTTTATACCCATGGATTTAAATCTTACAGAGTGTACTTTAAGCATACAAAATTTTAGAATCCGATACGCACAGTAACTAATTCGAAATAGGTATCAAATCAGATGCTACAAACCACCACATACCTTGATCTTGAAGCTTGAACTTAGGTGGACTTTCTCTCACTAGAAATAGCTCTTTCTCTCTCTAGATGTAAGGGCGGCAGAGTGTCCCCTATAGATCCTTTCTTGGCCAAAATATGAAGGGGAGGAGTGCCTATTTATAGCCAAAACTTTGGCTTGAATGGACTAAAATACCCTTGGTGGCTAATAGAAAGGGTAAGGGCAATTTTGGAACTTCAAGTTAACTTTTACATCATCACTGCATGCATCATCTTCTTGTATCATGCTTACCCTTGGTGGCTAATAGAAAGTGGTCGAGGAGATGGGAGATTAGATCCTATTGTTAGATCAAACTTAATTCCTTCGAATTTACTTGGCTCACGTTTCTCCAGCTTCCTTTATGGCCTTCCGGAGCTCAAAAAATTCTTCTGTCTACTTTATAAATTCCCTTTAATTCTAGAGAATATCTATGAATTTTCTTAGGTCACAACACTCCCTTTAAGCCTTACATAAAAATTCATTTACCAAAATGCCCTTTTATTGGCAAAACCGGCTCTTTAATTTATTAAAGCCCACTCCACTAGCCTTTTGGTTACGAGACTAATTTTA
>NW_021632168.1:0-40295 GCF_004799145.2 Neltuma alba | reverse complement strand
AGATCCTTAAGATGAGGCGAGAGATATAATGTAGGCTAAAAAGACCCTACTAAAGAGATCATGAAGGGTCTAAGATAGTAAAGTACCAGGGTTTAAGCCTATCAGAATCAGTGTCTTAGATTCCCGTCAGCACTGTTCAGTTAAGCGTGCTCGGGCAAGAGTAACACAAAGAAGGTGACCCTGGGAAGTAATGTAAGAGGGTGCTAAAGCCAAAAATGTTAGCCATTTTGGCAAGAATGCACTAAGTCTAGTGAGAAATAGAAGATAAAGTTAAGAAAATTGTTAGACTACTTAGTGTCCCAAGTAGTATTGTTTCGGACTGAGACCCAAGATTTACTTTGACGTTCTAGAGGTCTTTACAGAAAGAAATAGACACTACTCTCAGATTCAGTACAGCCCACCATCCATAAATGGATGGACAGGTGGAGAGAACAATACAGACGTTAGGAGATATGCTACGCACATATGTGCTTGATTTTGATAGTTTCCATTCAAGTATCCTAATAGCGCCATGCGAAGCACTCTACGAGAGGAAGTGTGGATCTCCCTTCTGTTAGACAAAGTTCAATGAAAGAAGTATGTATGGTCTTGATAAAAGTGAATCAGACTTTCCAACAGATTAAAGCTATTCAGTAAAGACTCCTAACAATTTAAAGTAGGCAAAAGAACTACGCAAATACTAGAAGGAGACCATTAGAGTTTGAGGTTGGTGATCGAAGTGTTGTCAACAACGCAAGTTGATTAATCCCTAAAGATTAAGAAGTTAAGTCCGAAATACGTTGGACCGTTTCAAATTCTGTCCAAAGCTGGACTAGCAGCTTAAAGTTGGCCCTTCCCCCGAATTTGAGTCAAATTCATGTCTTCCATATCTCCCAATGAAAGAAGTACCATCTAGACTCGACATATGTCATAAGCTATGATGATAGTGTGCTCCAAGAAAACCAGTCTTTTAAGGTCAGACTAGAGCGAATTATTGATTAGAAAGTCAAACAGCTGAGGAACAGGCAAATTCCGCTGGTCGAGGTTGTTTGGAAAGGTCTTACACTAGAAGAAGCTACGAGGGAGATAGAGACTGAGATAAAGGAAAAGTATCCTGAACTTTTCTAATAAAATACGCTTTAAATTTCGAGGACGAAATTTATTTATGGGGAGAGAAATGTCACATCCAATAATATGGCAATTAGGAATAAGGATATTCCTAAATATTCAAGGGCCAAAAAGGATAAGGAGAAATAGAAGAATTATGGTGAAAAATAATTAGTATGATTTTCCAAGTCAATTATGAAGGTTTGACTAATTAAGAAAAATTGGTCAAAAATAATTATGGAAAAATATTTTCAAGTTTCAAAAAATTAAGAAAAAATAAAGATAATATTCTTTGAGAATTATATGAGGTTGTAAAATTAATTTTATGACCAAATTACCCCTGAAAAAATTACAAAGGAATTTAAGGGTAATTTAAGCTAGTTTAAGGCCTTTTATTTGGAAAATTCCAAATAAATATTTGGAAGGAGAATAAAATTCCAAGAAAATTTCTATGATGCCCAAGAATTATAAGAGATTATAAAATTAAAAGGAGACCCTCAATTATCCAAAATTTTTTCTAATTATTCAGAAAAGTGGAAGAATCACTAAAGAGAAGGAAATTATTTTTTTCCTTTTTATCCAATTAATGAAAAATTGAGTTTGAGCTAAAGAGGGTATTTTAGGAAGAGAAAATTAAGGAGAATAAATTATGGATATGATAGAAAATAATTACAGAGGCCAGAGTACTGTAATTATAGAAAAAAAATTAAACTAGGAGTAAAAGTGCACCGATATAGTGTAGATTAGAGTCTTGCACTTTACTTGGCTCACAAGTTGCCACTTGTCAAGCCCCTATTAGAGAGTAATTAAAGTTTCCAAGTGTCAAGCCTTAAGAGGAGAGGATCTTGACTTTGGAAACTAATTATATTTGGTTTCTTGCTTGTTTTTCTTAAGTTTAATGGTTGGAAAAATCTGTTCCTGTTCCTTTATGGTGCTGGCTGAATTGATCTTTGGGTAGGGAAGGAAGTTTTGTTGCTCAAACTAGCTAGAACACTTTAAATCATGATAGTTTCAAGTGATTTGGTGTTGTTTTTGAAAGATTTCTTGGTTGGTTTTCAAGAGGGTACTATTCGGCCAAAATGAAAGCTGCAACCTAAGATGTATTTTTCAATGTTTTGATACTTCCATGGTGTTCAAAATGAAAAATGGTGTAGGATAAACTTAAAGAACAAGTGTTGGAACCATTGAAATCAAAGTTATAAATTTTGGAAAAACCTAGACCCTATTCCAACCTTGGTTCTTGAGGAAGGGGATTTATTTTCTTAAATCCAAGAGTATATTTGGAATCTACATGAAAAACCATGTAGGAATGAACTAAGAAAGGATTTTTAGGGTTAAGAAAATAAACTCTAAAAATTCTAAGAACAAAGATGGAAGCTTTAAGGGGTTTAGGAGTTCCTTGAGCTATGTTGTTAATTTTTATGTGGAATGACTAGTAATCTTGCTGCTTTTTTGGTGATTTATCATGTTAGGGTTTGTTAATTGTGGAGAAGAGAAAGAAGGTCAAAGAATCAAAGAGTATTGGATCAAGGTAGTGGGATCTAATTAGCCACTAATGTTAACTTTGCATTGTTATTTATCACATGAATGCTTGCTATTGTATGGTTGAACTATGATGATTGTGATATGGTTGGTCCTTGCATTTGTTGCCATGGCCTTGCATGCTGAGGTTGCCTATTTATAAGAAGATTAGTTCTCCTATGATAGCTAATGTGAAATGCTTTATAATAATGCATGTTGATGTTTTGGTTGATTGATCTTGCTACTGGGATTTCATTGAAATCTCATCCCCCATATGTAACCTAACATTTTAGGGGCTGAATCATCAAAAAGGAGGCTGAAAATCCAAGGATAAAAATGGTGATGAACCATGAGGAAACAATTATGTTTGGTCATGTATAAGTATATATGCTTGATATTGTAACCCTAAGCAGGATGCCAATTTTGAGCTTTGTTTTATTAAGTTCCGAACAAATTTCTTCATGAAATTTGGTATGCTTAAAGTTCATGTCATGAGTTTCAAATCAATAGGTAGCACGTTAAAAATGGCCAACTATGTGATTTGTAATGATTTTTCAAAGTCAAGGTCCAGAATCTGAAAAAAGAGTTTTTACCCAAAAGACAGAGGTGACTTTCACAAAAACCTGACACATTTTCAAATGGAATTGGTTCACAAGATTATTTTTTCTTGAAAGAGCATTCAAAGAGCTTTTCACAGAATTTTGAATCACTCCATTTCAATTTTTCTAGATTAGGTTATGATTTTTCGAAATTAGACCAGAAAACTGGATTTTTACCAAATAAACAGTAAAAATCTGAAAATCAGCATTTTTCAAGAATTTGTGAGCCCAAGGCCATCCTATGTGGTCTAAAATAGTTCTAATTGAACTCTAAATCACTCTAGTAGTAAAGTGTAACAATTTCTGTTGCTAAGTAAGAAAAAAAGAAAGTACATCCAAATTAATTTTGTTAAATGGATATAAATAAATTAATTAGGCAAAATTAGAATGACAGGCCTGGAGAAAAAAATTTATCAGGAAGGATCTTTAAAAAAATTATATTTATTTGTAAAGACTAAATCATAAGACAAAAGTTTAAAAGTACTTAATTACCCTCGTAAGAGCTCAATCCCCTCTCATCACTTACCCAACAACATGATGTTTTCTCTGAGCATTTTCATCGTCGTTGCGTCACCTATATGTGACACTATCAATTTCCGTTCCGTTGGCAGTCCGAGAAGACTCGTCGTCACCTATAGGTATTTCACTAGAATTTGCTGAAATCTTCATTGGAACGAGTGATTCAGTATCCCCGCCGAGTCAAAGACGACGACATGCTTGTTAGTGCCCAGCTTGTGGGAGTTGTTAGTGTTCCTACAAAGTGCCTCCGATGAGTTTGTCGCCGGATGTTTCCCCGTTCTTTGTTCTTCCGGCAAGCCTCCCAAGCTAGAAACCACTCTTCAGATAGAATTGAAGTTCATACCTGTCGAAGAGAACTTGTACATTGCAGCTGATCTGGAGCACAAGGGCATGAGGCAAATGCATTAGATTGAGGATTTTCTTCCAGCTTTCATTATTAAGAATCTCAAGTTATCAATTCTCTACTTCAAAAACATGCAACCAAATGGGAAAAATGTTTTATTAGATACCCAAAAATGCATTAATAAATACATTTGGGTAAAACATAACAATGAAATTTCGGTAGAAACCCATTCTGAACACTGATGACGGAAAAGTATTTTACCAAAGAAAATGCCATGTTTAACTTCCACATTTGTTCTGGCAAAAAAAAAAAAAAAAAAAACCTTCCACATTTGATTTCAAGGATACCAGGAGAAAAGTGGCAAAATCGCTTTATGCTGCAGAAATATTAATAGAAGGGAATACGCTTTGTTTTTACAGCCCTTTTCCCAGTCATATAGGCAGAATGCTGCATTTAGAGTGTGCAGTGAGATACCTCCGATGAGTCTGCCAATCGCCAACGGAATGGAAATGGAGTGTTACAGGAGGTGTTGCAATGGCAGAAATGCTCAAAAAAGCAGGTGGTCTGATATGAGAGGGAATAGAGGAGCTCTCACCAAGGGTAATCTACTACTTTTCAACTTAAATTTTGGGATTTGGTCTTTATACATAAATACAACTTTTAAGATCCTTTATAGTACTATTAATACCATCTAATAAGATATGATTTGCTTAGTTTCAAACAAAGGGTTGGGAAAAAAGTTTCAAACGAAGGAAATCCAAGAGCATAAAATTTTCATACTACTTATAATTAGACTTTTCGGACTTTCATCCACAGTAATTCCATAAAATCGTACCAAAGTAATTTTGTACCCATCTTAAAGCTTAAGAAATTATTTTTTAAGATAAAAGTTCTTTTGTTGGTATTTAGATGCGTAAATTCTAATAAACTTACATATTCACATTCATGTAAGACTGCAAAGTCCTTACATTACACATTATACCAATACACAGCTTAACTATTACAGCCAAATTAAAGTTCATTATGTAACAAAGTAACTAGAGCACATTGCGATTTCCAATGCACTTTGTCAAAGGCTTGGCTTAAACAATAGCTTTCTTATCTTTGTTCTCAATTGAGATGTACTAGCACCTCTGAAGGTTAGAGACAAAGGAAGCAAGATTCAGAGAGAAATCTCAGCAGCATACACAACTAATCAGAGTATTATTAATAGAAAAAAAATTCTTTTAAACTGGTTAAAATGAACCTTTTTTAAGCAAACTTGGGATTCCAGACAAGATTGGCTTAGAAAGTTTAGCACTTTCTAGACTGGTTGTACACCCAGTTTATAAAAATATATTTTAGACTAGTTATTATTGTAACTGGTCTGAAAAAGGTGGACATTTTATTAAAAAAAAGTTGTCCACTTTTTCAGACCAGCTGTTGCCATAACCAATTTAAAACTGGTTATGTTTTTATTAATACACGCTCCACCCCCCCCCCCAAAAAAAATCCTCCTTTGAACAACTGAAATGTTAATACAATATAAATTCAATATCCGAATTTCAAATCCACATGATGTAATATAATGTTTAAAACATATATATATTCAATTCTAATTTTCCAACAATTCAATATATATATTGTCAAAGATTACCAACAATGTTGCAATTAAACTGTGAACTAATATCACTGTATAAATCTAATCAAACAATTCAATCTAACAAAGGCTATACATTGTTTTGTAGGAATAAGACATTTACAAGTCCATTGTCTTCTCGAAATCCTTGCTCGATTTTCATTACCAACAAAAATTTGTATATTCATCATATATATTATCGAATCTTCTGCCATTTGTTTTTTTAAGTTTTTTTTTTTTTGCTTGCTTGCTTTATTTTTGCCACCTCCAAAGGAGTTAGATGATTTTTGTTCTTCTACTGTTGGTGCTCGCATATGTAATTTAAACACGACGTCTACTCGCACCAAAATGGAACATGGCCTTACCCTACCACTTCTTTCGGATGGCAAGGGAGAAGAGTTTTATTTAATGAAGCTGAATATAAAAGAGTTCATTTTGAATTTGCGAAATGCATTTCGTACGGTTGATTATGACTGCATGGAGGAGGTCGTGATTAAGAACGAAACCGAACTGAAGGCCGGGATTAAGTTTCTACGTGATGAACAGAAAAATAGTATTGCTTAGTTGAGAATGAAGAAATTCCAGCAGTTGCATATTAATTATCCCAAAAGAATATGATTAGAAGAGACATTAAATGTTTCAAAATTGCTAATGTTGAAGTTGGTCTCTATGGTGACACTTGTAATTGAACCATTGTGTTCAATGTTCAAATGTCAGTGCTATCACATTGATGATGGAAGATTATTTCAATTTTTTTTAAAAAAATTCTAATAATGTGCCATTCATTTATTTTATCTATTCTCCGCATGATTATTTGATTCATAGTTAGTAAAGGAAATAATGTTTTTAATAAAAACAATAATTAATGTTGTCTTAATCCTTCAAAAGAAAATATAAGTAAAAAAAATAATAAGGGACTCTTTTTTCCCTAAAAAAGCTAGTGTATTAATTAAAAAAAAAAAAACACACACACACACACAGAGGTCTAGTTCTTAATGGGTTTCACGGTTAAATTTTTACAAACTTGATGGTCCCTAATTATCATTTGGAATTGAGATGGAGGAGACTGGAGCAGGACCATTCAGAATCGTTTGTTGGTCCGAATGGGTAAGAACTAGTCCTATGTCAGCATAAATTCAATTTTTATTATAGATATAAGGGCTTCATTAGTACATGTGAGTTTTAAAAATATTTTTAGGAACTTTTGAATTATGTGTCCTGTATTGTGCTTAGTAAGTTCTATAATTTAACTCACTCAAATTTTAGAGTTAAAGCGCAATCTTTCCCCTAAAGTATCCAAGCAAGGGTAATTCCAAGGGGAAAAATATTTTCGCACAATTTTTGTGCCAATATATTTTTTTGGTGCCCTTTGCAATCCAAATTGAGAAATCTACACGTTTGACCGTTAATTGATCTAATTATGCCTATACAATCACATGGCATCCACCTCACTTGTACCTTTTACCACCTCATTGTTTTGCCCCCTCACCTTTTTTTACCTTTGTTAAAACTCAATGTAAAACAAAAATAGGTGTGAAATTAAAAAAAAAAAAAAGAATTGAAATGGTTGAAGCTAATTAGAAAGTCATCTACTTAACCTTATTAAACTTCCAATCGGGTAGTTTATCCTGTTATGTGATTATTTCTTGTAAATATGTTATTTTGCGTTAATCTGCACAATTTGTACGTGTTTTTATATATAATTAGTGGAATTTTAATTTTGAAAAATCACTGAGTGATTTAAAAAAAAAGAATGTAATTACCGAAAAGTCCCATAACAAATAGATAACAAATTTTGGTAAAAAAAAAACGATAACAAAATTCATATTGTTCACTTATTATTGAGAATTTTTTGTGATTTTACAGATATATCTCCTTTTAAATTTAGTTGATTAGGCGAAAATATGAAAGCATTTGGAAGAAGAAAATTAGAATATTTGAAAAGAAAAAAATTTAAAATACCTGTAATGGCCAGAGCTACAAAGTAAGATTAAAAACAGAGACAGGACCTACCATGGAGAAGGCTACGAGGGGCATAGCTTCTCTTTTTATGTCTTTAAGGCGTGGGAGGTTGGGGTTTGAGGGGTTCAACATTCCCGCTCTTTTCTCACATTAAGGAGGCGAAGCCCAGCATTCCTCAAGGATCTAAATAAAGGATTTGAAAAGCATTTGGAGCTTCTAGAATAGGATATTTTAGGGTTTAGGGTTTAACCAACATCATTGTGATGTAGTCGCACATTATTTGCCTTGGGTACCATAGGTTGGGGCTTCAATATGCCCCGCAAGCATTAGCTTGCTAATTTAGAGGGACAATAAGATTTTTTATGCTAATGGTCTTGTAGATTAGTGGCATAAAAGTGTTTTTTAAGTTAGAAGTCATAGGTGCTCAAGTTATTAATACTTGCTTTTCTAATTGTTTCTAGGAAGAATGACAGAAAAAGAACCCCGATAAAAATATGAAATATCCCAATGTGAAAAGCCAATACTTTAAAATGTCAGAATGGAAGGGAAACCCAAATTTACATTTTGAAATTGAAATAAAAATGACAAAATACCATTTATTAAAAAAAAAAACCCCTTTATTGGTGGCCGGCCTCTGGTGACCAACTGCTAGTGGGATTTCATCCCATCACCACTTGGTGGTTTGGGTTAAAATTGAAGATAACCATTGAGATACTAAAGTTTTACGATGAATATAATGCAAAAAAGTATACAAGTTAACTACTAGTTTTGACTACGTACCACTTATTAACAACTTTTATGTAGGTATTGACTATATCTCAATAGATATTACAGCATTCATTTACGAAATAGCAAGCACTACTATAAAAAAAATGCTATTTTCATATGTTTTTGTGGTCTTTTTTCATCTATTTAGAGGGAGACATTGACTAAGGAGATGTAGATGGTATGTATTTATTTGTCTATTTTCAAAAAACAAGCAAAAAAACCATTATATCCATTTGTTCTGTCAAAACAGACGAAAATAACGCTCTTATATTCGTTCATTCTGGCTAAAACAGATAAATATAAGAGCTTATATTCGTCTATTTTGGCCTAAACAGATGAATATAGGTGTGTTATATTCATCTGTTCAACCCAGAACATATGGATATAGTGATATTTTTCAAAAAGAATGTGAAATTATTTTTATTTTCAATTTTTATTATAACATGTAATTGTCTCTCCCTATAACGTAATTTTAAAGTGTAGGAAGCAAAAACAAAACATAGCAACAATAATAGCAATTCAGCAAAAAATTTAATGACATCCTAACTTATTAAAATAGATATTTTAATCCCTTTTGACCTCATGTACTATAAGTGTAGGAGCTCTCATCGTCAAAAACCTATAAGTTCATAAATAAGAAAATTTAAATTCATCAAGATAAGAGAATTAAAGAAAAGCATTAATTCAAATGAAAAAAAAAAGAAAATTAATCATAACAAAACTAATTATCATCATCTCTAGTTATTAAAGAAAGCGAGAATTGAAGCCAACATTTTTTGAAATATGTTACAACCAATCACATGTTTATACACAGAAAGTAAGATATCTCCTAAGAAATATAACAAGTACACCGCAGAGCCAGCATTGTATGTTTATCCAAATGCCCATATTTCATGGTTAATCATCAATGTTAAGTATATCTCTCCTCTATACATCATCAAATAATGGTTTCTTGTTTTGGCTTCTATAAATGTTTCTATACATGGTTAGGTGATAAGTAGAAAGCATGGTATAAATAAAAATTTATAACAACGTTATGCACACCACTTAATGTATGGACTTCATTATATGCATTTTTAGAATCCCATAGCTTCCTAAAATTTAACATGAGGATTAAACATTGAGGACACTTAATTAACTATCATACTCCAACAAAATTTCTCTCCTAGACATTTTCACAAACACCTTATGTGCATTAATATTTAAATATGTTTAATATACTTTTAATCTTAGTATGCTTTCCCAATCAATGCCATTACTCTCCAAAAGCTATTATTCACCAACAATCAATTTAAATAGAAAAGTTTCAACACCCAAAAACCCAAACAATCACTTTTAACATCCATATAATAGTCACATACAACCAAAACATTTACCACTAAACCATATAACTTACATTGCATCTTGCAAAGCCAAAGCATTGGGGGGGGGGAGCAGAGAGAGTGTCATCAAGGAATCAAGAGAAGAGAGGAGTTGTTCACCATCGAGGAGCACTACAAAAAAACAGCTTATTACTAATGGAATTAGCGACGAAAATTATTCTGTCGCTAATTTATAACGGATTACCGACCGGATTTTGTTGTTAAATTTAGCATAGATTACAGACAAAATTTCTGTCCATTACTAAATTCTGTCAAAAAATCGTTAGTAAATATTTAGCGATAGAATTTTTTCCGTCAAAAATTTTCATCATTAATTCCATCACTAATTTTAATTATAACATTTTTAGCGAAGAAAATTGTTTGTCACATAAGTTTTCGTCACTAATTCCATCACTAATTCTATTCTGTCGTAATTCTGTCACTAATTTTAAATTCCATTATTTTAGATTATAACCTTACTACAATTTTGTATAATAAGTCAACAAATTCATTGCAGTTCAACTGCTAAAGCTGCACACGAACAGACGAGGTCCTAAGTTCGAGCCATGGAGAAGTCATTTTGAGGAGGAATTATGAAAATTTTCTGTCAATAATTTGTGACGGAAAATTTCTTCACTAATATGTGGTTAATTCCGTCGCTAATTCTATCGCTAAATAAAAATTCCGTCACTAATCACATGTTTTTTTTATAGTGAAGAGAGGTTGGCTACAAAGTTCATTGTGTTGTCGAGCTGTTCCATCACTGAGAAGGAGAAGAGAGAAGGAGCTACTATCGGCTAAGAAGGAGAAGAGAGAAGGATGGCAGCTGGCACAAGAGAAGAGAGGAAGAGAGAGAAGAATAAGCTTGCAATGAAGGAGAAGAGGAGAAGAAGAGAAAACTACTATTGGGCTCACTCTAATCTGATGAAAAAATGGTGATGCGGTCTGGAGGTTAAAATTTAAAATAAAAAGCTTTTTGTCTGTTACATAAGTAATAGATGAATATATATATCTACATACTCGTCTGTTACATTCTAGCAAATGAGTATGTATGTACATACTTGTCTGTTACCTTATAAAAGACGACTATAGGGGTCATTTTTCCTCTATTTTGAAAAATAGACCAAAATGAGAAACGAAAATGACTTCTTTTGTAATAGTGAAGATCGATCTTTTATGTCATTATTCATAACTTTTGTATGAGTATTGATTACATTTCAGTAGGTATTAATAACTTTATTTTACCAAGTAACAAGGCCACTATTTTAGGTCATTCACAACTTTTTTTTTTATAAGTATTGACTACATTTCAATAGTTATTAACAACTTTGAAATAAAAATTAACAAGTCACAATTTTAACCTAAATAATAATTATTATGCCTTTTTTATTATAATTATTATGTCATTTTTCCTAATAATAATTATTATGATTACGTCTTTCTTATTCTTATTAAGAAACACAAAGTCAGGTTTCAAAGGTGGGCCCTGTTAAGAATCATAATTGCTTGTTCTAAATTTCCCTAACTTGCTCTTTTTCTCATCCCTTTGCGAGGCAATGACTGCAAGTGTCTGATTCGACGGCAAGATCTTTATGCACCATTCCAGTGTTTTTAATCTAGGTGCGATGCATGTTAAGAACTTTAGCATACGCTGGTTAAAAATTACTTGAGGATGGAAATTTTAGTACAAAAATAAATCACATTATAATAAGATTGTATCATCCAGAGTTGGCATGAAGATGGCACAAAATTTTTTAGAGCTAGTACATATACAATTTTAAAAAATAATAAAAAGAAATAATAATTACTATTAGGGAAAATGGCATAATTATTATTTAGGTTAAAATTGCAACTTGTTAATTTCTATTTCAAAATTGTTAGTAGCTACTGAAATGTAGTCAATACTTATTAAAAAAATTGTAAATAACCTGAAAGAGTGGCCTTGCTACATGGTAAACTTAAGTTGTTAATATCTATTAAGATGCAGTCAATACTTCGCAAAAAAATTGTCAATGACCAATAGTCAAAGCTAAGTAACTAACTCCTATAAATATATTGCATTAGTTTGATAGTAAAATTTTAGTGGCTCAATGATCATCCTTAATTTTAACACAAACAACTAAGTAAACTAAGTTTCTCATTGGTTATTGTTTTTGTTTAATGCAATGGTGTTTACTTAATTTGAATTCTTTTTTCCCGATGCTGGTGGATGGCCAACTCTAGTGTATGATTTGGGTGTTGGAGTTTGCCTTTGAAAGAAGGGAATTGCATTTAGACATCTCGTTAAGCAACTTATAAGGATTATAAAATTTTTGCATTTTATGAGATAGAAACACACTAAAGGGCCCTAAGTAATCACGATAAAGCTTCTATGCATCATAGAATGAAGTTAGAATATGGGCATAGGTGGATTTAAAGAAACTTATATCTAATTATTAACCTTGATTCTAAAGTTTAAATTAAGCTCAATAACCAGCAGAAATTGAATCGCAAAGCGTAGAGGGGATTATAATTCTTAGGGTGTCTCTTAATTGCTTGCCTTCCCTTTGAGTTAATTTGAATTTCATTGCTTTTAATTGCACTTGAATATACTTCTTTTGACAATTCACTCGTAAATTGATTAGTTTAACTAAGATGAAATGGGATTTAGTTTGTGCCTAATCTCTTTAACTATAGTTCTTTGTGGAACGATCTTGATTCCCTTATACTTTTTTTGACATTAAAATAAGGGAAAATTATATTAACTCTATAGTCTGCAATTGTTTATGCCTTGCTTTCAAATAAGGTAATATAGTCTTTTACTCTCTTCTATTCTTAATATATAAGAACTACTTAATTAATTTACATAGATTAAAAGGGTCAAATAAATTAGTTACTTATAACAAATATGATTTGATCTTCCTAAAATACTCTTATATGATATTAAATTATATATCAATTTATAAGTTAGATGAATTATTTTAAAAAGTATTGATAACTATGAGAGATAAAGTAGACTGATATTGTATACCTAAAATCAAATCCAATCGGCAAACTTACTCTTATATTAAAAATATGAGGTAGTAATCTATCCCTATATACTCCTCTGATCTTTAATGTAAGATCTAATTGGGGAGTTGATATTAGTCCTATATATAAGACTTATTTAACATGTTTATAATTTTTTTCTCGAATCAACCTAATTGACATTCTTCCAACAATAATCAAGTAAGAGAGGGAGAGATAGAATTAAGAAAGATACTTAGAATATTTTAGAAAAGATATATCATATTAACTAATTTAACTAACATCTTTAATCTACTCAAATTATTACATTAAGAATTGAAGGAGCATAATTTGGGTTAAAGTGCAAATTCGCTTTGAAAGTTTTCACTTGGGATCACTAGGTATCCAGAAATTTTTCTGGGAGCAAATTTGGCTTAGAAGTTTAAAATCATAGCAATATTACTTCCTGTGGTTAAAAATATTAATGGTCAATATTATTTTTTTATGGCAGGAGATAATATTACTATGATTTTAAACTTTTAAGGCAAATTTGACCCTAAAAAAAATTCTAGATACTTAGAGCTTCTAAGTAAAAACGTTCGAGACAAATTTACACATTAACTCTAATGTTTAAAAATTATAAGGAAAATCTCTAATAGAAATTGTTAGGATCTTACCTGGTCAAATGGTACAAATTGGATTTGAATATTGATCAGTCACTGTCTATGCTCCGCCTTATTACCTCATATTTATCATCTTATATCGTTTCTAAGTAACAAAATAAGTTATTTTATTAAATGTAGAAAAACCATGTACTCAAAATATCAATTAGAAGCTACCTTAAAATAGTTATGCAGGATCAGTTACCGTCATTGTATAGCATCCTGTTGTAAATAAATAATATTATGATGTAATACGGAATGATGATTACAGAACATTTGTTTAGGGTGCCATTAAGGAGTTATGGAATAAAATTTATATTTTATATAAATATTAAAAATAAATGTGAAGCAGTTAAAATTCATGAAGGCTATAGATGTCCATACGTTGATTCATGTAATATTGAATATGGATTGCATCGTTAAAATTATGATATAAAGGATTACCTATTTGTTCTAATTTATCATAATTATGATTACACTGAATTATTTTATTGTGCCAACCAGAAAAGACCGGAAATCCTGAATGGATCAGTAGAATGCATTACAATTAGGAATCATGATGCATGAAGACTTTTGATTCATGCATTAAGATATGATCAATTGATCTAGTACAGTGAGAAAGAGCCGCAGAACATGGACTCGGCTCGAAATCTACTTTCTCTCCCCCCCCCCCAACTCAAAATATGCTAAGTCACTTTGAACTTAAGATTAATCTTTATTAGACTGAGATCATTAAGGTTAAAGTCCTCCCAATATGTGCGCTTTTCCTGAATTCGAACTTGTGTCCTAGTCACAGAAATGAGACTGCTTACTATATCAACCAATAACTTGTTAGTTGAAACGTACTTTCTATTAACCAGTAATGTATAAATTTGCATTGAAAGCCATACATAAACTTACTTTTCGGATCATATGATTTCGTTAGTTTTGTTTAATTATTAATTTGAGTGATTGGTTAATATGATTTGAATTATTTCAAGTTAAAGTCAAATATTGAATAGTAAAATTAATATAACTATATTACTTTATGATTTTTACGATAACTCTTTTAATTAGTAACATATCCCAGGCAACATTTGTCAACGTTTCTAACTATATACTATGTTTGATTCTTAATATAAGTCATAGTCAACTAATTTAAAAAATTAAGAAAGCTAAATAAATTACTTTAAATATTTATATTTATTTTTTTTTTCAAACTAATTCACTTGACTTGTAAATTGATATGTAATTTAATGATAAACATACATATTTCAAAGAGATCATGTAATATATGCTATAATTAAGTTATTATTTAACTTTGTTAATCTCTTTAAATTAGTCAGTTGGGTCTTATATTAAGAATCAGATGTAGTATATTATGAAATTATGCAGTCAAAATGTTTATTAATCTAATAAGACCACATGATAAGCACGTAAAGGAGCTGAAAATTTTATTTTAATTATAAAATATTTCTCATTTCATTAACGTATAGAAAGCACAATGATATTATTATATATATGTCATCCATGTTTAACCGACTTGATTGAATCAAACTTTTTGTCATCGTATGTATGTTTACTACTTAAGATAGCCTGCAAAGTAAACGTTCTTGAATTATTTTTACGATGTGCGTACTATTCATTAGCCGATTAGTACAAGTCACTACTTAACTAGTCGGAAAAATACTGCTTATACATAAATACAATATTTATTTATTAGGTATATATATCCAGCTGGGCTAAGTGATGTTTATTCCCTCACATACGGTCCATTTCTTGACCAAGAGAAGTATATACACTTAATGATAGAAGAAAAATCAAATGAAAAATTAATGTTAAATTTACTTGCTAAAATTTTCAATACCTAACTGTTTAGTCATGCTTAAATTTACTTGCTAAAATTTTCAATACCTAACTGTTTAGTCATGCACGGCCAAGCACAGGTATAAAAGGGTTTGTTGTAGTACTCTCCCAAAACAAAGCATTTTGCATAATATGATCAAAGGATCTAAAATGGCGAGGTCTTTGCCACTATGTTGTTACGTCATCTTATTATGCCTTATAGTGAGTGGGGTGGTTGCTCATGAACACCACCCGCGACCACGGCCACGATGGCTTCCGCGTTGGCGACGACCTCATAATCCCTTTCATCCTACACGGCCTGATAATCCCTTTCATCCTACACGGCCTGATAATCCCTTTAATCCTACACGACCTCATAACCCCCCACCACCACCCCCACGAACTCCCTCTCGTCCTACACGACCTAATAACCGGCCTCCACCACCACCCCCACGAACTCCCTCTCGTCCAAAACGACCTAATAACCCGCCTCCACCACCCCCACAAACTCCTTCCCGACCTATGCAACCCAGTAACCGCCCACCGCCACCACCACTTTCACAATTAACACCACCAAATATTTTATCACCCAGGTCGCCACCTTCACATTCTCCATCTCCATCGCTTTCTTCACCACAATCTTCCTCTCCTTCTACATTACCACTGTCTCCTTCACCAACAAAATCGTTTGGCAACACAACTCCTCCTCCTATATCATCAATTTCTCCTTCACCTACTCCTTCAAATTCAACTAGCCCTTCACCTCGTCCCTCTTTATCACAAACCCCATCTCCTTCTCCTTCACCGGCCTCTAAACTAATTGTTCCCTCTTCGCCTTCACCTTCTAATGCTAATAATAACTACACACCTTTGAATTCATCACAAAGTCCATCTCCTTCAGCATCATCATCTTTATCTCCTTCACCATCGCCTTCAACAAAAACTCCATCATCTCTTTCTCCTTCACCCTCAAAGCCAATTATAGCTCCTCGTCCTTCCATATCATCATCTTTTCCTCCTACCCATTCACCATTAGGTGCCATGAACTCCTCGCCTCCTCGTTCTTCAGAAACACCATCTCCTTCTCCTTCAGCTACTCTTTCAAATTCAATTAACTCCTCACCTCGTCCTTCTTTATCACACACTCCATCTCCATCTCCTTCACCCTCTAAACCAATTGTTCCCTCTTCTCCTTCACCTTCAAATAACAAAAATAACTCCTTACGTCCGAGCCCATCACAAAGTCCATCTCCTTCAGCATCGTCATCTTTATCTCCTTCACCATCACCTTCAACAAAAACTCCATCATCTCTTTCTCCTTCACCCTTAAAGCCAATTGTAGCTCCTCCTCCTTCCATATCATCATCTCCTTCTCCTTCACCTGCTCTTTCAAATTCAATTAACTCCTCACCTCATCCCTCTGTAACACAAACTCCATCTCCTTCTCCTTCACCCTCTAAACCAATAGTTCCCTCTTCTCCTTCACCTTCAAATGCCAAAAATAACTCCTTACATCCGAGTCCATCACAAAGTCCATCTCCTTCAGCATCGTCATCTTTATCTCCTTCACCATCGCCTTCAACAAAAACTCCATCATCTCTTTCTCCTTCACCCTCAAAGCCAGTTGTAGCTCCTCGTCCTTCCATATCATCATCTCCTTCTCCTTCACCAGCTCTTTCAAATTCAATTAACTCCTCACCTCATCCCTCTTTAACACAAACTCCATCTCCTTCTCCTTCACCCTCTAAACCAATAGTTCCCTCTTCTCCTTCACCTTCAAATGCCAAAAATAACTCCGTACATCCGAGTCCATCACAAAGTCCATCTCCTTCAGCAGCGTCATCTTTATCTCCTTCACCATCGCCTTCAACAAAAACCCCATCGTCTCTTTCTCCGTCACCCTCAAAGACTATTATAGCTCCTCGTCCTTCCATATCATCATCTTTTCCTCCTACCCATTCACCATTAGTTGCCATGAACTCCTCCCCTCCTCGTTCTTCACAAACACCATCTCCTTCTCCTTCAGCTACTCTTTCAAATTCAGTTAACTCCTCACCTCGTCCTTATTTATCACAAACTCCATCTCCTTCTCCCTTACCCTCGAAACCAATTGTTCCCTCGTCTCCTTCACCTTCAAATGCCAACAATAACTCGCTACATCAGAGTCCATCACAAGGTCCATCTCCTTCACCATCGCCTTCAACAAAAACTCCATCATCTCTTTCTCCTTCACCCTCAAAGCCAGTTGTAGCTCCTCGTCCTTCCATATCATCATCTCCTTCTCCTTCACCAGCTCTTTCAAATTCAATTAACTCCTCACCTCATCCCTCTTTAACACAAACTCCATCTCCTTCTCCTTCACCCTCTAAACCAATAGTTCCCTCTTCTCCTTCACCTTCAAATGCCAAAAATAACTCCGTACATCCGAGTCCATCACAAAGTCCATCTCCTTCAGCAGCGTCATCTTTATCTCCTTCACCATCGCCTTCAACAAAAACTCCATCATCTCTTTCTCCTTCACCCTCAAAGCCAATTGTATCTCCTCGTCCTTCCATATCATCATCTTTTCCTCCTACCCCTTCACCATCAGCTGCCATGAACTCCTCCCCTCCTCGTTCTTCACAAACACCATCTCCTTCTCCTTCAGCTACTCTTTCAAATTCAGTTAACTCCTCACCTCGTCCTTATTTATCACAAACTCCATCTCCTTCTCCCTTACCCTCGAAACCAATTGTTCCCTCGTCTCCTTCACCTTCAAATGCCAACAATAACTCGCTACATCAGAGTCCATCACAAGGTCCATCTCCTTCACCATCGCCTTCAACAAAAACTCCATCATCTCTTTCTCCTTCACCCTCAAAGCCAATTGTATCTCCTCGTCCTTCCATATCATCATCTTTTCCTCCTACCCCTTCACCATCAGCTGCCATGAACTCCTCCCCTCCTCGTTCTTCACAAACACCATCTCCTTCTCCTTCAGCTACTCTTTCAAATTCAGTTAACTCCTCACCTCGTCCTTATTTATCACACACTCCATCTCCTTCTCCTTCACCCTCTAAACCAATTGTTCCCTCTTCTCCTTCACCCTCAAATGCCAAAAATGACTCCTCACATCCGAGTCCATCACAAAGTCCATCGCCTTCAGCATCGTCATCCTTATCTCCTTCACCATCACCTTCAACAAAAACTCCATCGTCTCTTTCTCCTTCACCCTCAAAGCCAATTGTAGCTCCTCGTCCTTCAATATCATCATCTTTTCCTCCTACCCCTTCACCATCAGCTGCCATGAACTCCTCGCCTCCTCGTTCTTCACAAACACCATCTCCTTCTCCTTCAGCTACTCTTTCAAATTCAGTTAACTCCTCACCTCATCCTTATGTATCACAAACTCCATCTCCTTCTCCCTCACCCTCGAAACCAATTGTTCCCTCATCTCCTTCACCTTCAAATGCCAAAAATAACTCCCTACATAAGAGTCCATCACAAGGTCCATCTCCTTCACCATCGCCTTCAACAAAAACTCCATCATCTCTTTCTCCTTCACCCTCAAAGCCAATTGTATCTCCTCGTCCTTCCATATCATCATCTTTTCCTCCTACCCCTTCACCATCAGCTGCCATGAACTCCTCCCCTCCTCGTTCTTCACAAACACCATCTCCTTCTCCTTCAGCTACTCTTTCAAATTCAGTTAACTCCTCACCTCATCCGTATTTATCACAAACTCCATCTCCTTCTCCCTCACCCTCGAAACCAATTGTTCCCTCGTCTCCTTCACCTTCAAATGCCAAAAATAACTCCCTACATCAGAGTCCATCACAAGGTCCATCTCCTTCACCATCGCCTTCAACAAAAACTCCATCATCTCTTTCTCCTTCACCCTCAAAGCCAATTGTATCTCCTCGTCCTTCCATATCATCATCTTTTCCTCCTACCCCTTCACCATTAGGTGCCATGAACTCCTCGTCTCCTCGTTCTTCACAAACACCATCTCCTTCTCCTTCAGCTACTCTTTCAAATTCAATTGACTCCTCACCTCGTCCTTCTTTATCACACACTCCATCTCCTTCTCCATCACCCTCTAAACCAATTGTTCCCTCTTCTCCTTCACCCTCAAATGCCAAAAATGACTCCTTACATCCGAGTCCATCACAAAGTCCATCGCCTTCAGCATCGTCATCCTTATCTCCTTCACCATCACCTTCAACAAAAACTCCATCGTCTCTTTCTCCTTCACCCTCAAAGCCAATTGTAGCTCCTCGTCCTTCAATATCATCATCTTTTCCTCCTACCGCTTCACCATCAGCTACCATGAACTCCTCGCCTCCTCGTTCTTCACAAACACCATCTCCTTCTCCTTCAGCTACTCTTTCAAATTCAGTTAACTCCTCACCTCGTCCTTATGTATCACAAACTCCATCTCCTTCTCCCTCACCCTCGAAACCAATTGTTCCCTCATCTCCTTCACCTTCAAATGCCAAAAATAACTCCCTACATAAGAGTCCATCACAAGGTCCATCTCCTTCACCATCGCCTTCAACAGAAACTCCATCGTCTCTTTCTCCTTCACCCTCAAAGCCAATTATAGCTCCTCGTCCTTCCATATCATCATCTTTTCCTCCTACCCCTTCACCATCAGCTGCCATGAACTCCTCCCCTCCTCGTTCTTCACAAACACCATCTCCTTCTCCTTCAGCTACTCTTTCAAATTCAGTTAACTCCTCACCTCGTCCTTATGTATCACAAACTCCATCTCCTTCTCCCTCACCCTCGAAACCAATTGTTCCCTCGTCTCCTTCATCTTCAAATGCCAAAAATAACTCCCTACATCAGAGTCCATCACAAGGTCCATCTCCTTCACCATCGCCTTCAACAAAAACTCCATCATCTCTTTCTTCTTCCCCTTCACCATCTTTTGCCATAAATTCCTTGCGTCCGCATTCTTCACAAACACCATCTCCTACTTTTTCACCTTCATCAAAACCAACTATCTTTGCACCTCTTCCTTCTCAATTATCACCTTTATCTCCTTCTCCTTCCTCATTACTTTCTCCTAGCAATCATTCTCCACCAATTAAATCAAGCCCATCACCATCACCATCTCTTTCATTGGAAAGTCCATCATCTCCACCTGTCCCTAAAAGTTCACCGCCTCCCCCATCAACATCCACACCTCCACCACCTAGCCCAAGAATTCCATCACCACCTCCACCATCAACACCTAAACCCCCTCCACTAAATGCTCCCCCTCCACCATCCCGACATTCAAGATGCATCAAATTTTTTATCTTTAGAATTTGCTTCTGATCAAATCCAACATCACCCAGTCCTATATATATATATGCTCTAAACCTTCGTTTCACTATATATCACTTTCTTTCATTGTGCACCAGTCCTCCTTTTTTTGTGATCCACCAAACACACTCAAATATCCCATGAAGCATTACATCTTGATGGTCATTCCCATCTTATCATTTCTGATCATACCATAATATATTACCATACAATAATGCGCTACCTTATAATATTATGTTCTTGTGTAATAATGTACTATGAATAAGTGAAGTTTTATATTATGCTATGTTTGTTTGTTGTAATCTAAATTTGAATAATATATCCATTTACAGCATGATATTTTGCTTTTAAGATTGTTTTGGCTTGTTTTAATTTTTATATGGGAAAATGACAGAAAAATGAGTTTTTTGGATTTAGAAGTCCCAAAAGTCACTTGAATAGGAGAAATTTCGTTTTAGTTACGAACGACCAAATGAGAATTTTATAATTTGATAGAATGACCATATTACCCTCATAAACTTTAGGGGGAAAAAATCTTAAGACCCCTATCACACCGGCAAGCCGATGAAGCTATGTTGTGCTTAGTAAAAGTAATAGTAAAAGCATTACGCTTTCATATTGACAATTTTTCATAGTTAACATTACCCAAAAAACCTTATGTTCGTAAACTATCTTTCATAATTGGGGGATGCAACACCTAACTTTTGTTAGGATTATAGTTTTGATGATAACAAAGTCAGATAATTTGGGTTAAGTATTTTGATCGATCAACTGATCGATCAATCGTTTATCGCTAAAGTTTCAGATAATTTTTCAAATGTAAATCAGGTTTATAGTAGGTATTTGGATCGAAGAACTATTCGATAAGTAATTAATCGATAAAGTGATCAATTATCGCTAACGTGAAAATCACACAAGAGCAAGGTTAATTATCGATCAACTGATCGATAATATCAGATAAACAATCGAGTTACTGATAAGAGAACCAAATCTGAAGTGTATTTATCGATCAAGTGATCGATAAATCAGTCATCAATAACGACTTCGATAAAAGGTAACACAATCTACTTGTTCTGCACATTAATTCTGTTACCAATTTATCGATCATATTCTCGGTCATTTGTTTATCGATTACGTGTTCGAACTTTATGCTCTAACTCTCTGAATGCAGGTAATAAACTTCACTGATGGATCGATAATCTTATTGATCATAAAATTATCGATCACATGATCGATAATCAATGCCTCTATCTACTCTTATTTAGTTTTCCTGCAACCAAATTATCGATAACATTATCGATAAATTTAACTTGTTTGCATAAATAACTTTTCACATAACATGATCGATAAAGAGTCTAAGGATTGCTATATTCGCATTAACTTATGTTGAACTATTTTTCGATCACCTAATCGATCACTGGTTTTTCGATAATATGATCGATCATTCAATTCCCTGTAACTCATATTTTCACAAAACGTGATCGATAATCAGTTTCCTTGTCTTACAGGATTAAATTTCTCTTCTTACTTTATTCGATCATTTGTTCGAATATTCATTGATCGATCAACTGTTCGATCACTTCAGATAGTCTGTGTCTTTCATTGAATATATACATACCCATGGTTTATCAATAACATTATCCATCATACATTTATCGATAAGTTGTTCGATCATCAATGACTGAAGTTTCATTTCAATAACATTTGAATTATCGATAATCTGTTCGATCAAACAAGTGTTCGATCATGGAACGATTTCCTCTTGCTACGATAATTCTTAGAGTCAATGATCCAACACTTGATCGATAATATTGGTGATCTAATTCGAAAAGTCCTCATTCTGTTTATCGATAACTTGATCTATCATCAAGTAATCGATCATCTCTTCGATCAAACTAAACCAGAATGACTTTCTGTTCTTCTTACTGATAAATGATTTCGTCACAAATCTTTGAATGATAAATTTGTTTTCTCTTCTTTGTTCAAGATTAAAGTATTCACCGCAAGACTCTCATTTGTTCAAAGCTTAAAATATACAGATTAATGAAAACGAGTGCAACGGCTCTTCAACGGGATTACGTAGACTGCGACCTACAGTGTCAGAAGCTCAGACGCATTAATGGCGGAGCCGTTGAAACCAGCGAAACACGCAAACGGAGTCACAACGGCTAGAAGCTCTTCCGTCTAACGGCTACTTAACGATATCAACTATAAAAGGCGCGAAGAAGCATTAATGAGGAGATTGAATACCGGAACTACCACCTGCGATTATTTAGTGTAGCATTCAATACTCTGTTTTCATGTTACTACCGAGCATCAGTGTTTATCATTAAATTCACTCTGTAAGAGAGCCAATTACTACTCTTATTAAAAACTTGAGTGACACTCAAGAGTGTGGACTCTTGAGAGGGCTTGTATCCTTACGGGAGTAAGGGGGAGTGATTGAGCGATTCAATTACTGTACCGAGGCACCAAGAGCCCTGTCGATCTTGGAAGATAGTGAAATACTCAGAGGTGTTCTGGGGACTGGAAGTAGGTCACGTGGTTTAGACCGAACCAGTATAAATCTTGAGTCTCCTCTCTGCGGTTAATTTTCTCCTTACTCTGACTCTCTGTTTTTATTCAATACTGACACGCATTTGATTGTAAATTTTTGTAACTCACCCAATTCACCCCCCTCTTGGGTGAGATTGTTTCTAACAACTTTCTATATACTAAAAGGATCATTTTAACGTCTGTGAATCACCAACGGTAGGTTTCCGACCTGGAAAAAGACAGGAAATTTTTTTTATATCAGATACTAACTGAATACTAACGAGTGATTCACACACTTGAACCTTGTCTCTATTACTGATAATGTAGGCACACAGACATAAAATAATGCTACATATTTAGGTAGATATATTGGTCATCTCAGTCAATGGCCCTTACCTATATGCCAATAGTGCATACCTTCTTATGGAGAATACAAAATAATATTTACATAAAACAAGTAAAGTTACTTGCCCATATAAAATAGATAATAAAATAAATACCAACTTATCAAGATATTTTGCTACATATTTATAGAATATAACAGCCATCTCTGCTCTTCAACCAGCCCACCTTCTTCTTATACAACTTCCTTTCCCTTAACACCGTGTGCCTTTGCTGTATATCATGGAAGGGGGTGAGATTCTGGAGAATCCCCGTAGTAGTAATTTCCATCAAACATATATGCAGATTACATAAAGCATGCAAAACAAACCACATGGAACATAACCTTGCAAGCTATGCATAAAAAGCATTTAAGTGCAATGACACATAGTCATATCGATTAGCAGAATGTGCAATCAACGGCACATAAGGTCGGACATACAATGGCTTGTAGGGCCGCATAAATAATGGCTCATAAGGCCCCATATCTTTTAGCTGCACGTGATCACGGCTATTAACTCATGCAAGGAATTAAGGATTACATGTTCTCATACTTTTGAATAGCAATATGGCACAAACAGACATGTAGCAATCATACATAAATATAAGGTAGAAAAAAACTACTACTTGGTCCGCTTCCCTCCAAATCAAACCTTACCGTTCTCCTTTCTTTTTGCTTCTTGGTGGGCTTGAGCAGATACCAAAACCTATCATATTCATAAGGGTAGATCAATATTTGATCCAACTATAATTCATAAATTAAATAACTCTCTTTAAATCCCAAATCTTCTTTAATCTCTGCTCTTACATAATAGTTGGTCATCCTGGATAATTTTTCTTATTTAAACTATTCTCTTTGAAGGGTTTCCCTCCTTATCTCAACCCATATAGTTACTTTGCTTAGTAACTGGTCATCTTGATCAAAAATATTATTTTAGTTACTATATTTAAGGACTATATCGTGTCGATGCTGGCTCCACTTCATTTGAAGTTTCTAAACTCAATTTAATAACCTAAAATACTTGTTCAACATCCAAAGATACTAAACAGTAACTATATATTTGAGTTTTTATAACAACACATGCCTATACTCATGTACATCTCCAATGATTCACATAACCTTGCACTTGATCTGGAAGTATTTTCCAGATTTAAAAGCATACTCCTACATGCATATATTCTCCCATAGCCTCATAATCCTCTTATACAGACTTTAATCTATGCCAACATATACTCTAATCATTGAAATTTCTATTCATCAGTTAGTAGCCTCAAGCAATCTCAACCATAAATTTTAAATCAACTACTCTATCTTTCATAATCTATGAATTATTCCTAACTTCAAGACTATCCTTTAAAACTTAATATAATCAATCTTCAACTACAATTTATATAACAAAATCACTATTTATTCTATGTGCAGACATCAAACAAACCCCATGCTCAAGCCTTCAATTCATAACCCATAGTACCAAATTCCAACTTAACAATCCATTATTTTATTATTCACCGACTATATTCCCTTATTTCCCCATTTCCTAGATTCATGAAAATCATCTTTAGTAGAATTAATTCCTTTTTAATTTCAACACAACCATTCAGGCCTATCACCAAATGTTCACTAACATAATTACTGCTTCAACTTCATATTAAAACTCCCCCTCTAAAAAGAATATATTTCCTATTTAACGTTCTGATTGTAAAAATATACAACAAGCCTCTCGATCAACACCCAAATACTCACACTTACTTCCACAATCACCATTTCTTAATTAATCCTTTCCTATTACCCATAGTTTATTCACACACTTGCTTCAAACTCGTTTAGAATCCTTTAATTATCTATTTGCTTTTGTTATACGTTACACAGCCCCATTCAAAATCTGGAATTTTCCATATTCAAAATACATTTCTCGAACCAGCCTCAATAATCACAAAAGCAAAATAAACACCATCCAAGCTTATATACATTTATGTACATATATCCTCCTCTCAATAACCAGTAAACCCGAAACCATTTAACTATGCAATTTCTGTTCCTACAAACATGACCGAGACGCACATATACAAATATATATATAACACATTTATCTAAAACGTGTTTTGCTCTTTCTAGTCCTATAAATCGAACCACTCATCTCTTACTCGTATAGTATTATTCTACCCATTAAACTATGTTCTCAAGCTTGTTTTTTTTGCTTTCGACTAACACTCAGCATAACGAAACCGAAATCTTTCTCATTACAAGAACAAATCTGATTCTATCTTCATGAGCTATATAATCTCTGTTTCAGTCAAATGAAAACAGAGTAAAAAATCCCACATGCAAACCATTCAACACACTCCATCAACACAAACCATTTTCATCTTAAACCAACGACCCACTCCCTTGCTCGGACAGCAATAAACAAAGGAAAAGAACACATGCAACCAGTCACACAAGCAACCCACTCCCCGCTTATACTTCTCATTTCTTGCCTTCATCTACTGAAGCCGACACACACCCAAAGCTTAGAAACACAGCACACACAAGCACCTTCAGGATCCCACGGCGCATGCATATATATATATATATATATATATATAAGAAACGTCCTTCTCTTCCCTTTAACCTCTGTTTCGGTCCACATAAACAGAGACGAAGAGGGAAACCTTCAGACCGAAAGAGACGCATGAAATTTTCAGACTGACATGCAGTCTTCAACCCAACATGCAAGATCAAAAACCAGTATCAAATACCTCAATCTAGCTATAGGACATGAACTCATTGGTCCTCCTCTTCGTTTCTTCACTTTCTCTCACTAAAACGTATCTCGCTCTCTTCCATCACAGCCCAGAACACGCAGATAACGGAAAGGAAAATGGCGGAAGATTGATCAGGAGGCTCAGCTTGCAAGGTTAATCGGCTTGCATGTAACTCAAACACCTCCGATCACTCCTCCAGCTCCGCCATGCTCTGCTTCTCTAGTGCTCTCTCTCTCTCTCGCCCCCCTTCTCTCTCTGTTTCAAAACTCGGGCAGTAATGAAATGGGGAAGAAAATGAATTTTGATGGTTATAAGGATGGAGCAACACGTGAGTGTGCGTGTGGCTGATTGTCTTGAACATTTTGCCCTTCACAATAAACCTTGTCTTCACTTTGATCCTTTCTATATTTTTCTGAACCTAGAGAATAAACACAGAAATTATTTCACGATGTTTTATATGGATTTTCCTTATCCATTAGCTTTTATGACCCTTAAAATAATTTTCATAAAAATTTCAGGCCAAAAATTATCTCCCGACTATTTTTCCTGAATTTTCCAAGAAAATAGTCTTAATTCTAGAAATTAAATCCTTAATTCATTTTAAGGATTTTATGCCTCAATTAGCTTCTTTACTATCTCAAATGATTTTCCTAAAATTTTCAGATTAAATATAAATCTCTAAGTATTTTTCCATAATTTTCAGAGAAAATAAACCATTTTTCTCTTAGAATTATCTATTAAAATTATTTAAGCCATTTTTGGGGAAATAATTTTTCCAAAATATCTCTAAACCCTGAGAATCAGTATTCCATGCTTTTCCCCAATTTTATTTGGCCATCAAATAATTTTAATGAATTTTCTCTTTTCTACTCATCTTGAGTCAAAAAATTCAGGATGTTACAGGGGAAAATCTAAATTATGCTTCCTAGTTAATTATATTAAGATTAAGGAACAAATGAGCTCATAATATAAAACACTTACATTCCTTGAGCTTAGAATATATATAATTTCTCATTACTGTTTATATACTGTACTAAACGTAAACTTTTTGGATATATTTTAGAAAAATTTACAAGCGTCTGGCAGAAATTTTGATAGAATTTCTTGTCAAAGTAGGACCTTTCAAAAATTCTAGCAACTACACAGCATTGTGTAGTCAAGAGGAGCTCTCCATGCCAGCTAATAACCTAAATATATTCACAAGAACGAATGTTATGTATACATCTAGCCTACATGGAGCACATAATAATTACAAAACTAAATACATAAGTTTAAATTTACAATGTTGATTAGAAGTTGTCCATAACGAATCAACAAGCTTTTGACTTAACAATATATAATAAAAGCCCCATATTGATTATTTGCCGGAGGTGTTGGGTTAGCTACAGTATTTAGTGCCAAAAATATTTTCTAGTGAACAATGTCTTGTTTAGAAATTAATGAAATACCAAAAGAAATAAATTTAGCACGTATATATGACTTTGTATACTAAAGACATGAAAATTATGTTCAACTTCTGAATTGAACAAGCATGAAAACAAGTGAAATTATATAAAAGATTATTAAATGAACAAAATTAAATAAATGATAAAATAACTTGTTTATAAAAATCCATTCATAAAAATTGGAAAACTCATTTTTCAAGAAGGATTTTAATTGCATATATAATGGATTGCAACAAGCATGGACACACAATCCATGAGCATACATAATCAATTAAGTGTGAACTATGAAAACAAACGTGAGCACATATAGTTCATAGTGATAGGCGTAACCCAGTCATAAAAACAAGTGTGAGAATGATGCCTATAAATACCAAATGTGAGTATTATGGCCACAAATAATCTAGTTATATGTTAAGGATTGATGCTACTGCTGTTAACGACTAGCGTTATGTTCTATACTTAATCCTTTGAAAAATGTTTTAAAGCATGCCTGGAATCAAATTACCCTCATTCAATGAAACGATATCTCAAATTAAAAATTACAAATGATATCTCAAAAGTTTTTTTTAAAGTAATTCCACATCTATGCCACCTCCAGCACAAAATCTTAAAGGTTTATTGTAACACCTTATGTTTATACCAATTAACTTGCCTTGTAGAAGCATTTGGAATCACTTTTGAAGACTACAAGTTATGAAAAATCAAGTTTGAAAATTTTCTTTTGCGGATTACTATTCATTGTAACCCAAAAATGTGGCAAACTTTGAAAATTCATAACTAATTGTAAAAAAAATCAAAATCGAGTGATTCCAAGTTCTATGAAAAGCTCTTTGGATAAAATTTTGAGAAAAAATAGTTTATGGACTGATTGCTTTAAAATTCAAGCCCAGTTTTTCTTGAAAAAGTTACTGTTCATATGGTTATTTTTCCATTTTTCACTTATTTTAGCCCAACTTTGAAAGGGCATAACTTTTTGTGTGGTTATCAGATTCAGGTGAACCAACTCTCATCTTAAAGAGAAAAATCCCATCTATTTGTTGACCAAATCTCATGGCTATACTCACTCGATTGCTTAATTTGACTTTGGTCAAAGTTTAGGTCCATAATGTTGACTTTTATCCCCTTTGGAAGGATAAATTGTCTTACTTGACCAATTACTTGCATACTAATTCTCCTACCACATAATCATGCATATCGGACAACACTAGCATGCTTTCACATATTAACACATAAGCTAGCATATATCCATAACTTAAAACCTTAAAGCATACCCTTAATTACATTTATCCAACATAAGGTTTTTCTTCATTCTTCTTCTTCTTCTTAAGGCAAACTTAACTCTCCACTATAGCCACTTCTTTTCCTTTGCTCTTGGAGGTTGAGGGCCCTAGGGTTTGTTAAGTATGGGGGTAAGATTCTTGGGGAATCTTAGTAGCACATTGCATACATTACTATGGTTACACATCACAATGTAATTCAAGCTACATGCATACATACATACTTGAGTATTATGTACTTGCCATGAAAAAACATAACATCATAACATAACATATCATCTCAACCTTGCATAAACCAAGGTATACATGCATGGAGGTATTGTCACACCCTGATAATTTTATTCTAATTGATGAATGATTTGTGACTGACTACGGTCAAGTAGTATAGTAGACTGGTAGAGGATCCAGGCTATGAGGAAAATCAGGATAGGGACATAACGGTCATTTTTGAAAAGATCGGTCAAGAAAGGGTAGTATTGGAAATAATGTCCAAAATTCCTGAAAATTCCCAGAAAATCATGAAAAATAGAAAGGAGGGTACAGAATAATGTTTGAGGCTTAGAAGATGAATATAAGATTAAAAATAATTTATCAGGGAATTATTTGTAATTATTGGAATTTTTGGTTAATTAAGGAAAATTAGCCAATTTCCATTGTTTAAAATATATAGAGGCCTCAAAAATTCAAGGAAAATAGGGATAAATTATGTTACATATTATCCTAATTTATAAAATTACTTCCCACCTTTGGATGTACAGAGGTTAGCTAAAGAATATTTATTACCGAATTATTATCGGTAGAATAGTGATTTTTGACGGAAGAAATTTAGAAAATTATAGAGGGAGGTAAAATTTGAGAAAAATCATGGAATACCCTTGGAATGAGGGGAATTTAATGAGGTATTGAAATCAAAATTTTGTGACAGTAAATTGTACAGGATTGTTGGAAAATCAGACCGGAAATACACAAATAATCAGTGGATTGCACTGAATATTGGATGAGTCATTTTTTTTCAATATTAAGAGTAATATTTCGGCCAAAAATAAAGGGGGAGGACAAAGTTGGAATTTTCCAAATTGTTCAAGGGCATAAAGGGAAATAAGAGACAAAACATTAAAATAATATTTTATTTCCACATGAAAATCACATGGTGATTAGGTGTCCATCCATGTGTCAACTTTTTATGGTGTGTGCCCTAAGATTTTTCCATGTGTAAAGTAGAAAAAAATGGACGGCCGAGATCGCATCTTTTTCCCGAAGGGCATTTTTGGAATTTTGAAATATCAAAGCCTATAAATACCCCCCTTCCATGAAGAATTCGGCCAAAGTGGTTTGCATGAGAGGGAATGTTGTGTTCTTGAGTTCTAGGAGAGAGAAAGGAATAAAGAAGAGAGAGAAAGGGAGAAAGCAAAGTTAGACACCTCTAATCGCCGATTAAGAGCTAATTAAGGTACGTTTACCTCCCTAAGTGTTAATTATTTTTAGTTAATTATTTATTTGAGGAAGATTAGGATTAATTACCTTGATTAATTATGGTTTAGTGATAGCTAAGATTAATCATGTTATTTGATTAAAGATTAGTAAGTAATTAAGGTTAGCTACCTTGATTAATTAGTAATTAGTGATTAGTTATGCTAATTGAAGGATGATTAATTAATGGTTAATCATATTGATTAGAGAATGAATAATGGTTAATCATGTTGATTAGAGAATGATTAATGGTTAATCATGTTGATTAGAGAATGATTAATGGTTAATCCATAAGGGATTAGTGACTTAATCTTAGAAGATTATGTTGTACTAATGACTATGTGACTTGAGGACCTTAATTAAATATTGGATTAAGGATTAAGGGTTAGTGATTAACCAAGAAAGCATGATTAATCATGGATTAAGGAAGAATTCCATGACCTTAATTGAGGATTAAGGCTTGGTCAAACCAAAGTCAAAGGTTTAGGAAAGGTATACAGAAATTATAAATTGAAAGGCACAAGGGTGGCATTATATAGAGAAAGAATTGTATACTGAATATGGAATTTACCATACCCTTATTGTATGGTTGATAGGCAATTTTCTGGAAACCTAAGAGGATCTCAAGCAAGGAAACAAGGAGGAAACATTAAGCGTGGAATTGAGGTAGCGTGAACTTGCAATTATTTTGTTGATCTGCATTTGGTGTTTCTGCTATGTGTGTTTATGTGCCATGAGAATGTTTATGCCCAGATGATGTGAACTCCTTGCAATGTATGCCTTGGCTCTTGCATGATTGAGTTTTGACCAGAATGATTATATGCTCCATGATATGATGACATGGATACAGAATGGTTATGGCATGGCATAAAGACTGGCAATGTTATTTTACTGCATGTAGCATGACATCTTATACATGTTGACTTGATGGTTGTATGTTCAATGCTACTGGGATTTCTATGAAATCTGATTCCTCCTATAACATGATATCCTAGGTGCCACTACTGCCAAGGAGAAGGGAAAGGAAATAATCATGGCTTGAGGAAGTTATGGGTTATGTATTGTATTATACGGTTTTGAACCTTTCTCTTTCAAGCCATGTAAGCATACTCTGATCATGAACACATGATATGATAACCTTTTCTAATGTATATTAATGGTAGAGTAGCTTTATATGTGATTATGGTATGCTTATAGTGTAAAACGAAATGCTGTTAGAATTAGTGAAAAAGGGGATAAAAATGGTCTAGATTTGACCAAACTTTGACCAACGAAGACCCTAGACAAATGGTTGAATTTTTCCCTGAAATTTCGCATGCAAATAGATCTTATTTTTCCATTTAAAATGAGTGGTAAATCGTCACAATCAGAGCTCTGTGCAAGAAGTTATGCCTTTTCGAAGTTAAGCAAAAATCCTGGAAAATAGAAAAATGACCAAATGAACAGTACTTTTCGAAATTAAAATCGGATGCGTTTCTGATTACATTGGAACCTGAGATCATTTTTCCTTGATAGGTGATGTTAAGAGCTTCAAGTGAGACTTGGAACGACCTTGTTTTGATTTTTCTAGAATTAGTTATGATTTTCCAAAGTTATGCCAAGTTTAAGGTTACAGTGAATAGTAATGCGGGAAAAGGAATTTTCAAATTCAGATTTTTCAACCCGGTAACCTTAAATTGCACTTCCGAATATCTTAACTTGGCACAATATAAGGTCGTAAACGTAAGGTGTTACAGGTATCATGGCATAACATCATAACACATAGCAATGAACATACAATGTATAGTAACTCTAACAAGCAATGGAATGCAAAAGCTACCTTGTTGGCTTTCCTTCCTCTTGAACTCTTTTCTCTTGACTAGATCTTTGCCTCTTTGTTGTGTATAGCCTATTAGGCAACCAATGACACAACATTAAGCATTACTTCAACTCCATAACTTAACATAACCCCTTAAACCCCTTTTTTCTTGACTTTTAGGGTTTATTTTTTTAGCTTTGATTCTTGAACTTTCTTGGGGCTTTCCTACATAATTTTTCATATAGAATCCATTTATCATATTATTTTTATGAAAATCCAATCCCTTCCCATTGAACTTGACTTGACCGAACCATAGGGATAAATAGGTTCAAAATTTTTATTTAAATTTTTAATGCTTCCAACATCCCTTTCTTGGTATATACCTACACTAAATCATCATTTGAACTCATTGGAAGCATCAAATTGAATTGAAACATATTCCCTCCTACATTTCTCAATTTGGCCAGACCATATATATAATTATAGGGAAAAGGATTCTCAACAAAACTAACATGTAATCACTTAATCCTTGACCTTTAACCATGCTTAATCTTAACCATACTTCATCTAAACCATTCCCTATCATTTTGATAAAATTTGGGCAGCACTTCCCCTTAGGAAAATGACTTTCCGTCATCATTAAAATAGCACAAAACCCACATATCATTATTATACTTGAAATAGGAGAGTTGTAGAAGCTTACCTTGCTTCCAAATGACTTTCTCTCACTAGAAATCTTCACTCTCTCTCTCTAAACAAAAATTTGCAAGAAATTTCCTACTTGAAAGGCTTCACACAAAATGAACATGTGGGAGGGGGTATTTATAGGCTTCCTTTTTCATTAATTCCACATTTGCCCTTCTTGCATAAGACTTAATCTTAGCCCTCCAATTTTTACCTCTTTCCACATGTACAAATCTTAGGCTATGTGGCTTAATATGTTAACACTTGGATGGTGAGTCATTAGGGCTTATGTCATCTTTCTTATCCATTAAGATTAATTAGGCTTTAACCAAGGTTAACTCTCTTAATTCCTTGATTAACTTGGCTAATTACCCTTCTAGAAACTTTTGACTTTTCAAAGATAAATGGTTAAATCCTAGCCATCCAATGAACCATGTTTGCCACGTGTCACGATCCTACGGAAGATGACTTAACTATAATCATTTTACTTATCCCTAATTAAATTTTAATCTAACTTGATTTAGTATTTTTTTTCCTTTTCTTTTTATTTTCTTTTTCCCTTCTTGGCCAATTTGGGCGTGACATGTGTCCTTGACATTCTATCAAAAATTTTACCACCCCGGTTATTCTGAAAGTCTACTGAATCATAATATAATATTGGTTTATTTTATCTGATAGCCAAAAAATTCTAGTATCTCAGAATTCTTATATCAGATCACCATTAATTATATCTCAGTAAAGGGAACTTCCTTGATTAATTTCATAATTTTTCTCCCCATATAACTCTTTAAATTGCCGTTTTCGTAAAAACAGACAATCTACCGATATTAATTTAGCTTTAATTTCAATTAAAGCTAACCTCCTCATCATTTAGGGCTAGAAATAATTTTATAAATCTCCATAATTCCTAAATGAATTTCCTTTAATTTTTCATAATTTTCTGAGATCTCTAGGTATTTTTAATAATTGATATTGGCCAATAAAAGGCACATATATGGCACCACCTTAGAGGAGCAGAGGGAAAAAAATAGTCAACACTATTGACCAATTAGTCAACCTTATTGAGTCACATAGTAGAAATTTTGCTCTATCGGGTAGATAGGGAATTGTCTAACACTTACCTGTATTGCATTCTAATTTTTCTACTGCCCATAAAATATCTTCTGGTGACTCATATGATGACTCATCACCCTCATAAATGAAGCACATGGGAAAGAAGAAGGGAATTCAAGTTGAACTTGTCTTTCTCAAAATATCTGAGATATTTTCTAACTTTGTCTCCTAATTAAGGGACATTAATTATTTAACATTTGACTGGAGTATTTTATTCAATCCTGAACTCCAAAAATTCATCTATTTATACCATAAAATCTGTTTAATTCTGTAGAAAATCTCTGAATCTTCTCAGATCATAACTCAGACCATAAGTATTTCCTTTTAAATTTCCCATAACAAACCCATAAACTGTAGTTCTGGCCTTAAAAAATATTAAAGCCATTCTGCTGGCCTTCTAGGATCGAGACTAATTTTATAAATTCTATAGCCTCTTAGATCATACATCCCCATTTTACCATAATTTTCTGAGGTTTCCTTATGACTCAAACAATTAAATCTACCTCTACATCTCAAACTGAGCTATAAACTTATAAATTCCTTTTAAGTCAACTCAAGAGCATTTTCATCATTTCTCCTCATATACAGGCCTTAAAATGTCATTTCCATTTTCTGGAATTTTCTAGAATTTTTGGGTATTACTTCCATTTTTACCTATTCCTGGCCGAAACTTTTCAAAAATTATGGTTTTGCCCCTAGTCAAGTAAACCTCATAACTCACCCTATTATGGCCTCTATCATAACCTTTGGTTTGAACTAACCTCTTTTCCCATTTCTAGGCCTTGAGACTTCACTAGAGCCTCTAACTTTCTTTACATTTTAGTCCCTGTACTTTCTCTATTTACAGTTTAGTCCCTAAAACCCTTCAACATTCTTTTTACATTTCTGGGACTCCTGCTCATAGGGATTTAGTAGCCTACCTATCTTAGGCTAATCCGTGTATTCTTAGGCCAAAACTTGGGATGTGACATTTATCACATACATCTTCCACATTTGTGTCTCTCTAGCACCAACTTTGAGAGGTTCAACTCCTCCTCCTTCGACATCTATGCCCCTTAACTGCCAAAAGCAAGAGGTAAACCTCTCCCCTGCCCATATCTATGACTCCTCAATCCCCAAGCTTAAGAGATTCGCCTCCTTCCCCATCAAGACCCATGCCATGTACACCTCCAAGCCTTAGAGGTTCATCATCTTCACCACTAACATCTTTGCCCCCAACAGCACCAACACTGAGAGATTTAACTCCACCACTATCAATATATTTGCCTCCTCCATCGTCAAAAGTGAAAGGTACAACTCCTCCTCCTTTTCACATCTATGCCCTCTCTGCTCTAGATGTTCACTGCCTCCCCTGTCTCTATCTACCCCAGCTCAACCACCTAGCACAACAAGTTCACCACCTCCCTAACCCATATCTGTGCTACCTCTATTTACAAGCCCGAGGCGTTCACCTTTTTGCCCTAAAATATCACATCCTGTTAATTTTAATCTATTAAATGAGAAATTTAGAACCAATCAAGGGCCAGATAAAATAGTAGAAGTAAAGACAAAACAACTTTCGAAGTGAAACCCAGGTAGGGATAAGACTGTCATTTTGAAAAGTTTCGATCAACGAAGAACAGTAATAGAAATTATGCCTAAAATTCTTAAAATTTTTTGAAAATTCAGGAAAAATGGAATAAAGTGTCTAGAATAGTATTTGAGGTCCAAAAAGTGAAAATAGGAAAAAATAATTTATTAGAGAACTTTATATAATTATAGGTATTTTTAGCTAATTAAGAGAAAATTAGCCAAAGTGAATTATTTTAAATATATAGAGGCATCAATTATTCAAACAAAAATAAGAAAAAATTAGTTGAGAGTTTACAATAGGTTGAAAAATTACACCTAACCTCTAAAAGTGCAGAGGTTAGCTTTAAATAATTTAAAGCTAAATTATGTCGGTAAAAGGCCTATTTTGGAAAATTTTGAATAGAAGCAGTTACAGATCGAATTTTTACCTGAAAAAATTGATGAACTTCTCTTCAATAAAAGAGAATTGATGGCATAGACAAACAAATGTTTGGACCTTCTGGATTAGACAGAATCTAGGAAAAATTTAACTGACACAGTGAAATTATACAGTGGAATAACTTAAAACTTTGTGGGACAACTTTTTCTCTTAATTTTCTGTAATTTTTGGTGTCATTTTATGAGAGGAGGGGAAGGTTGGAATTATGCCATTTGTTAAGGGGCATAATTGAAAGAGGTTAAATTATAATTTTATATTAGGTTTTCATCATATGTTAGAAAGGCAAGAGGACACATGGCATGATCAAGAGGTGGAAGACATGATCATGAGACAAGTGGTCATGGGAATTTTAGTAATTTACTAGGGACAAAATGGGAAACTTATGGCAAAAATTTTGTTTGCAAATACCTCCCCACACACATAATTTGGCCAAAAATAGGGAAACCAAAGGAGAGAAGGCTTAAATCAAAGGGAAAAGAAAGAGAACAAAGAAGAAAGTAACCAAATCAATTTCAAGGCAAAACACAAGGTAAGTTAATTAACGATTGTTTTAAGAGTTTAATTGCCTTAATTAATGATTGATTTAGATTTAATTTTGATCGAGTTTGATGGCCAAAAACCACCTAAGATAATGTGCTGGCCAAGATGTTATATAACTTGATATGAATGATTAGAAGATGGCTTAGGATTTAAAGGATAGAAAAAGGTTGAAACTTGTGTTATAACTTAATTTACGGAAGAATTCTAACTTGTTACATGTGTGTGTGTATCTCGGCCAAGATGAGAACATGAGTTAAGGTTTGATTCATGTTATTTGATGCTTCCAATAAGTTTAGAAGATGAAATTGTGTAGGATCATGTTGAGAAAATGTGTTTGGAAGTATTAAAATTGAAAATGAAATTTTAAGCCCAAGAACCCTACCTCTCAGCCAAGTGTGAAACTAGGGAAGGAGTTAGAATTTGATGAGTCTAAGTTTAAATATGGATTCTGCATAAAATCTAAGTTTACATATGTTGGAAAATCATATGAGACTTATGTTAAAAAAGGTGATACAAAAACCCTAAAATCAAAGATAAGGGTTAGAGTTTATGTCAAGTCAATTCATTGATGTTGTTTGGGTTGAAATTTAGAATGCCTTGTTGTGTAATTGATAGGCATTGTCCATTGGCAAGAAGAGACTCAAGAACAAGGGAAAGAAGTAAGAATCAAGTCTTGATACAGGGTAGTAAAAGCTTACAATTTTAATGTTACTTTGCATTGGGTATTTGCTATGTGTTTTTATGCCATGATGTGGTTGAACTAGCTATGATGTAATGTGTTTAACTCTTGCATTTTATACCCTGACAATTTGCATGATTGAGTTATTTGAAGATATGATAATGTGCTCCCTTTTCATGGCATGATAATGTTGAAAATTGCATGAACATGTGAAGGACATGTAGCATGATATAACTTACATTATTAGCATTATAATTATTGTTCTTTGCTACTGAGATTTCTTTGAAATCTCACCCCTCTTTATATCCACATGACGCCACTAGGAGCTAGCTCTTGAAGGGATAAGAAAAGAATGTGGGAAGCTTGAGGCCAATTTGCATGAGATGTCTGTGTTTATGAACATGTTATGTAATTATGAACTTTTAAGTAAGGCTATGTAATTTTATGTAACTTTGATGAATGGTTGTAAGAAACAATCATCCTATTTCTAAGAAGTTCAATTAGGCATGAATATGTGATTTTATCGACAGAATTAGGTAATGTTACATGATCATGGCCTAAATACCTTAAGATAATGTTCGAAATGCTTTAAAATTCATGAACTTCTAGCAACAACTTTTCTAGTCAAATGATGGTGAGATTTGGTGAACTCAAAGCTCACATTTCAAGTTTTAAATAGAATGGTAGACCACTTAATTTGGAGCTATGTACAAAAAGTTATGAATTTTTGAAATTAAAAAGCTGAAAATTAGAAATTTACCAATATAAATAGTGCTCTTTGCATACAATATGAAGTCCGAATAGTAAAGGAAATAATCCAATGAGTATTTTTCTATGTAAAGAAATGAAAGAGTTTCAAATAGAACTTGCAACCATCTCATTGCAATTTTTCTAGAATTAGTAATGAATTTTTAAAATTGGCCAAAAGTTTAGGGTTACCAAATGAATAGTAACTTGAGAAAGTGATTTTTCAAAGTCAGATTTTTTAAGCCTAATGCCATACAATGTAATTCTATTTGACATATTTTGGCTCCATATATGGTAATTAGGCTATGATGTTACATACTATATCTACACCACCTCCACTACCAAACCTTAGGGGTTCATCACCGGCACCATCTGCAACATCTTGAATTTTCAAACTTTAGAAGAACCAGAAAAATAAAATTATCAAAATTATTTAATGCATTTGAAAATTGGGGTAAATCATGAAGTAATAATATTGGAGACTTAGAATTTTATGAAAAACTTTATTCCCCAAAAAGTGGCTTAAATAATTTTAAAGTTAATTTTCAAAATTAAAAAGGCTATTTTCTTGAAAATTCAAGAAAAAATAGCTAGAAGATTATTTCTGAGTTGGAATTTTTAGGATAATTATTTTATGAGATAAAAAGGCTAATTGGGACATAAATCCTTAAAAATAATTAAGATATATTTTCTTGAAAAATCAAAAAAATTACTTAGGAGTTCATTTTTTACCCAAAATTTTTAGAGAAATTATTTTATGAGTAGAGAAGTTAATGGAGGAATAAAATCGATATAAGACTTTGTGGATGAATTCCAAGATTTATTCTCATTTCAGAAAATAGAGGGAAAGAGGAAGGACGAGCTTGGAAATGAGAAAGATTAGAGGGTCAAACCGATCTTTTCGACATCTCGCCCATTGGCAAGAAGAGACTGAAGAACAAGAGAAAGGAAGCAAGAATCAAGTCTTGATACTGGGTGGCAAAAACTTACAATTTTAATGTTACTTCATATTGGTTATTTGCTATTTTTTTTTATACCATAATGTGGTTGAACTAGCTATGATGTAATATGTTTAACTCTTTGCATTTTATGCCCTGACAATTTGCATGATTGAGTTGTTTGAAGATATGATAATGTGCTCCTTTTCCATGGCATGATAATGTTGAAAAATGCATGAAAATATGAAAGACATGTAGCATGATATAACCTTACATTATTAGCATTATAATTATTGTTCTTTGCTACGGAGATTTCTTTGAAATCTCACCCCTCTTTATATCCACATGACACCACTAGGAGCTGACTCTTCAAGGGATAAAGAAAAGGATATGGAAGCTTGAGGCCAATTTGCATGAGATGTCATGCAACTATGTGTTTATGAACATGTTATGTAATTATGAACTTTTAAGCAAGGCTATGTAATTTATGTAACTTTGGTGAATGGTTGTAAGAGATGATCATCCTATTTCTAAGAAGTTCTATTAGGCATTTATATGTGATTTTATTGACGAAATTAGGTGATGTTATGTGATCATGGCCTAAATACCTTAAGATAATGTTGGAAATGTTTCAAAATTCATGAACTTGTGGCAAGGACTTTCATTGTCAAATGATGGTGACATTTGGTGAACTCAAAGTTCACATTTCAAATTTTAAATAGAATGGTAGACCACTTAATTTGGAGCTATGTGCAGAAAGTTATGAATTTTTGAAATTAAGGTAAAAAGCCAAAAATTAGAAATTTACCAATATAAACAGTACATTTTGCATAAAATATAAAGTCGAACGGTAAAGGAAATAGTCCAATGAGTATTTTTCTATGTAAGGAAATGAAAGAGTTTCAAATAGAACTTAGAACCACTTTACTGCAATTTTTCTAAAATTAGTTACAGATTTTTAAAATTGGCCAAAATTTTAGAGTTACCAAATGAATAGTAACATGAGAAGGTGATTTTTCAAAGTTAAATTTTCTAAACCTAAAGCCATACAATATGATTCTGTTTGACATATTTTGGTTCCATATATGATAATAGGTTGTGATGTTACATACTAAATCTACACCACCTCTACTACCAAACCTTAGAGGTTCATAGATTTATAAGTAGAGAAGTTAATAGAGAAATAAAATCTATATAAGACGTTGTGGATGAATTCCTAGATTATTCTCATTTCAGAAAACAAAAGAAAGGACGAGATTGGAAATGAGAAAGATTAGAGTCAAACTGGTCTTTTCGACATCCCGCCACCTATTTAAGCCCTCCGAATTATCTCCCCTCTCATTTTTCACCGCTGCCTACGCCTGAAACGGAGAGAGAGAGAGTAGAGAGAAA